>NC_085136.1:246711145-247011145 GCF_035046485.1 Aedes albopictus
CAACGGCGACTTTCGTCTGCATGGACGGAGGTGGTAAAAGGATTTTTTGACTTGAAAAGACAGCGTTGGAAATGTTGCGTCAATGCAGGTAAGATGTCCTTTACGAAACGAATACATTGTTTGTTTTTTCCAAGGTTTTTCATATATTTATTAGCCTTACAGTTTAAGAGTCTTTAGTAGATCAATAATAGTATTGAGTTAGCCAAAAGAGTTTAATGTCGCGAATGCCCATATGGCCAATATCTAGTTTTCCTAATAAAAAAAAATATGATTCAACGTGCTTAACCCTTAAAGGATGTGGACTGGACAACCATTTTTCAAACTGTTACTCATACATTTTGACCTAGTGAGTGGATTTTTAAAATCAAATCGGTTTTATCATAGACAAACAGACGTAACACTCTGATAATTCCCATCGTACATCGTCTATTTAAAAATTTGATAGTTGGCCAACTGACCATCCGTGGCGCTCGCATCGTTTTTGTTCGAGTTTGACGTTTGTCTACTACCGCCACCTAGTTGATGGTTGACCAAACTCAGTCCTTAAGCATTGGGTGAACATGTTTCCGTGACTATGATTTGAAACGAAAAATGTTTGTAGTGTTTCGTCTGTTTGTCTGTGGTTTTATCAAGGGGATTAGCTGTGCTATCATATGCATATATGGAGGTTATGTTATGATAGAACATTTCGGAGATTTAGCTGCAAATATAGTGTACACCTCCTGTTTTTCGCTGTATTACGCGTAATATTTCGATGTAAATGTGAAAATTTCTCAAACCTCTTTTGTCGTATTCCAAGTGTTCAACCTTCAATTCAAAACAAAAACCGAATCAAATGAAACCGAGTTTAACACCAAACCGTATACGACCATTTTTCGCGAAAGTAGTCTAGAAACTGAAGCAGGTTTTCTCGTGCATTACGTTACTTTTGTTTTCTTTTCCTATTTTTTCGCATCTCTTCAAACTGTCATGCTTACACGCCAAGCGTAATATAGGTAAAAGCAACGAGATTTAACCATTCGAGAAAATAAATATTTTTTCCATTCTATTCACCACATCCTTGTTTAGGTTGTAGGTGTTAGGAAGACAAGATTTATGTCTTTTTACAGCTGTAACATATATCTCCAGGCCGGGTTATCCAAAACACCCATAAGTTTTGAACTTAGTCTACTGAATACAAATAGTTTTGTTTTCTTTTTAAATCACTTGATCTTCATTCATTACATTCAAAGATATACTTCAACACATGAAATGATGGTAGTCATGACCTGGTGATGTTCTAGGCAACATTAAGCGCTTTGGAGTTTTGATGTAAGGCCTTTACTTCCAATAGAATACTAAACTAAGGCACAGACAAACAGACGTAACACCTTGAACGATTTTCATGGAAATCCATCGCCCAGTTCACACTACCACCACCTGGTGGAAAAGTTGCACGAATCACTGTGTTGTACAATATCGTCAACAGAAGGTGCTAGTGTGAAGCGTCAAACACGTAGAAAAACGATGCGCGCGCCTCTGGTTGTCAAAGCCACAACAATGGAAATTTAAAATGATCGTTAAAAACGTGGTCGATGGAAATTTCGCAAGTGTTACGTCTGTTTGTCTGTGACTAAGGTATGCATGTCAGAACTAATTTCATTAGATTCATACTTGTAAATAAGAGTATGCGAGATTGACTCCACAACAATGACGATTGCTTAGGCCATCCAAATCATTCTGGAGCTAAGGCCTCTACATCTACACTCGTAACAATGCATCGGGTATATTTCAAACTAAGTATTGTGCGTTTTGGTAGTCAAGATCAATTGAATCAGATGATACTTGTACATACATCTTAGGGCATCCTGAATCATCCAAACTATTCTGAAGTTGAGATATATGGTTTCAATTTGGAATGGTCTATCAATAGAGCTGCACAAATTTTAGAATTTACCCATTTGAGTCATGCATGCCAAACAAGGGAGAAAGTTTTCCAGAGTGTCAGGGATATCTGAGGTTTCTCCGAAATGTTCTATCATAACATAACTTCCATATATGCATATTATAGTACAACTAGTCCCCTTGATAAAACCGTTTTGATTTTTTAAATCCACCCACTAGGCACCTTGTACGGCACCAAGCATATGGGTTGAGAAACCGGCCTGGCATCTGGTATCAGGTGGATGCTGGCTTGAGCTTTTTGGCAGTGTACCAGAGTATTCAGAAACGTTTTAGGGAACCTGATGAGGATTGACGAACGATGGCAATGGCTTCGTCAACAAATCGAAGTTTTAGTTCCAAGCTCTACATGATTGAAATGGTGTACAATAATGTTGTGAAATTAACTTTCTTTGCTGACATTCACTCAGACAGTACTCATTGGGTCATAGTTTTGGCTCTTTAGCCGAGGGGCTTGCACGTCACACAACCGCTCCTGCACATGTCACGCTAGGTTTCGTAAGCACGCCCTCCTCTTTGGAGCCACCATCCTCTATCGCGCTTCGTTTCGCAAGCATCACATCCTCTGTGGAGCCACCATTCTCCAGTACTGCTATTACTGCAAATCACCCTCACTGATCTGATGAACACTTTGAGACCATTTGGTTCTCCTTGTAACCATCGGAAGATGCTCGGTGATCCACAGCTACTAAAACTTGTGCATTGTTTACTGTATACAGGTCCAGGTCTCTTACCATCACTCACTGGTTTCTTTACCGGTTGATGCATACCCGTAGCAGTAAGTAACAAAAGTGATTTAGACTGATAGTCACTTTTCTAACGTTTGCAGAGAGACAAATGTAAGTGGCCGAGAGCTTTGGAACATGTTGGTCTCAGCGAAGAATGTTTCCACAACCACCCATCTCAAGTAACATTTAAAGTTTTATACTGCTTTATGAAAGATTTTCGTAACAAGATTTCGAAACTTCCAACAAAACTGATTCATGCATTAAAACCATTAAAACTTTCACAGGAATTACTTTCGCAGAACTTTCTGGTATAACTCCTGGAGGAATTTGGGGAAACTATGAGGAATTAGCAGGGACTACCGTATTACCGGAGTTAGTTTGCATTCAAGGAAAACAATCTGCAGAAGCTGTAAAGGAATTCTGAAATGAATTTCTGTAGACACTTAAGAAAAAAATCCCTAACCCGTAAACACCCCGGGACGATCTTCCTTCGGTAGAAATACCATATCTTCTTTGTTTTATAACATTTTACCCTGTTTTTTTTTATAGTCAAGGGGAAAAGTTGTGCTAAGAAATGCATGGTATCAGGTATCAGGTATCAGTAGGTCGGCTCAAGAGGCACGTTCTCCTCCATTTGGGAAATTTGTGCCATCGCCATGAATACGAGCCTATTCATCATTTACCTGAGGGAGAGCGAAGGGAGGAATAAGGGATGGGATAGGGAAAGGGAAGGTAAGGGAATAGGGTCGACATAATCGTATAAGCGTACCACAACGGGTTCAAACAGCGCCCTGTAAAGGGCACTGTAAAAAACGCATAAAGCGTAAAGTAAGCCTGAACATCCTGAAGATTCAGGCTTCTTAGGTCAGTTTCACTTAATCAAGTGTTTACCGAGTACTCGGAAACGCAGTTGCGTAAAAACTGGGTAGTTACATATCAAATGATTCAAAGTTCCACAGTCGGATTCTCAGCTAAGATATACAAATGAAGCAGCCTGTTGAGGCTTGTGATGGACAAAATCATAAGTAGGAAAACCACATTGAGTTATCTCAATTGCGTTTCTGCTACGAGATTCCTCAAAAGTGATGGCAAGACTCCCGCATGGGGGCATCCACAAACACTCAATTTCCTAATCGCTGCTTGACGTAATGCCGAGAAGAGATGTTGGTTTTTGAGAATTTGGTAAATCCAATTGGAAATCATTGAAAGATAAATAGGACAATCCATGCGGCTTCCAATATGGAATCGTAAGGTACGTGTTCAAAAGTATCCTGGAAATCCGAGAAAACACCCAAACAAAATTGTTCTTGAATGAAGGCTTTTCCGATATAGTAAACAACATTGTGGAAACAAATCACAGTGGACTTTCCATTTTGGTAACCATGTTGGTTCCCATGGAAAGGCATGTTTGCTAGAAAAACATCACGGGTGTGATGCTCGACAAAGCGTTCTAATCATTTCAGAAGAAAGAGGTCAAATTGATAGGTTTGATCTTCATACGAAGACATTATCCACTTACGGAATAAATTTGACAGTATAATTCCACCAAGATTTGGGAATGGCAAGGCTGCAGTTTTAACAAAACATTGTGGGATTCGAGGCATGACACGCAAGATTGTCATTTCAATTTTGCTGAAAGTAGCAAACATCGGGTCAAACGCAAAATGCGGAACCATATAGGTGGTAATTAAAACATTTACATCTACATAGAAAGTAAGGTTCTTGGACCAAAGCTGTTCTTTTATGCTGACGATTGATCTGAGCTTTCATAACCGTAGCCACTACCCAAACTAGGCAGGATCAAACTCTTACAATCACAACACAAGAAAAAAAGAGCAGCGATAAAAACCAATTCGGTATCGATTGAAGAACGCCAGAGACGAACATACACAGAGGACACTGTGAAGAACGCATAATGCGAAGAGCCATATAGGTTATAATTAAAGCTAATAAACAACATACTAAATAATCCCACCCTTATTGAGCCTCGCAGTTGAGGCTTAAGAAGGATAGCAGATTATCTCGGAGAAACACAAGGTCAACTGCACCATTGCTCCGGTTAGCGCAGCAAGGGCAAAATACTGTGGAGGGCGCCCTAGTACTCCACAGGCTCCGTTTGTAGTTAGGTTTTTATTAGACCCCCCTAACCATTCATTCCTTGGCACGGTAAGCATAAAGCCGCATAACAC
Organism: Aedes albopictus; assembly: GCF_035046485.1. Taxonomy (NCBI): domain Eukaryota; kingdom Metazoa; phylum Arthropoda; class Insecta; order Diptera; family Culicidae; genus Aedes; species Aedes albopictus. The sequence goes on from NC_085136.1 coordinate 246,716,004, forward strand.
CATGAATTAGGGGTCACCTGTTTAGTGGACTCTTACCACTGGATCAGGCGATCCGTAGTGTTATTCTTAGCCAATTGAGACAACCGCTACCGACACTACACAGCTATCTAGGCTGATCGGGAAAAGAAGTTAACATTGATGGTCAACTTCCAAACGAGCCCGAACAGCCTTCCAATTTGGGGAAACTATGAGGAATTAGCAGGGACTACCGTATTACCGGAGTTAGTTTGCATTCAAGGAAAACAATCTGCAGAAGCTGTAAAGGAATTCTGAAATGAATTTCTGTAGACACTTAAGAAAAAAATCCCTAACCCGTAAACACCCCGGGACGATCTTCCTTCGGTAGAAATACCATATCTTCTTTGTTTTATAACATTTTACCCTGTTTTTTTTATAGTCAAGGGGAAAAGTTGTGCTAAGAAATGCATGGTACTTCCCGCCTTTGCACCCTCCCCCTTTTGCTGGTAGCTAAAAATACGTAACTTTTTTTTTGTATTTTTTATAAATTCTACATGTTTTTGCTCAAATTTCATCGTTTTGTTTTGGTGACTGTTAGTTTTGATTGATCTTTCACATGCAATGTATCAGCCATCATAGTCTGTTGGAATTTTCATCCCAAAGCTATTCTAAGGCCTCCAAAGTACTCCGAAGTTTTTGTCACAAATCCAAAATTCTAACCCAAACTTTATACTGGATGAATGATCACAGAACATATTCTACTGTACTCAAAAAGCCTCAAAACACCCCTAGCAAATTCATGGTACATGAATTGTGTGATCTAGATCATCCAAACTAGTCTGGAATTTATTTTCTTAAGATCAACTGGATCTACCATCATTTGTGTTCACTCTGTTCAAGAAATTTAGTCACGTTGATGTCCATTACCTGTCAGAATGCCCCTAAAAAGCTTCTTTCTGTTCCTCCTCGTTTTTCTTTGGGCTTTCTGGCAACTTTCTGGAAACTCCCTTGGTACCATGTTAAATGCCAAGGCGCAAGACCTGTTCTCGCAAACTAGGTTCATCCACATCCTCATCAGAATTCTGAGATCTATGTAAAGGTTTGAACATGTTTGACACTGGCGCCGCCTGGTGGACGAATCTGGACTTTAAGCCACCAGCGATCTACCTGTTGAACAACTGTGCGAAAACAGAATAGTGTGAATTTCCAATTATTGCACACCTTAAAAACTTGCAATTTGGGCGCTTGCTGCTATAACTCAGTCAATCTCAAACCGATGACTTGAATTTTTAAACATGATTAGATACTGTGCCTATCTCATGGTGTCTCAAAAATCAAATCAATTGTTTCAAAATTGACTGAGTTATAACAGAAAGTGCCCAAACTCTAGCCCAGTTGACACCTTACGTTAAAAAGAAGCAGAAAAAAAAAAGATTTTGTAGCTTAGATTTGATTCGCACCCAACGAGCGTTTGCTCATCAAAACGGAAAACATAATCTCACGAAACTCTTGTCTTCGGCTCTGTCTGGCCGTCCATCAAACAGCCTCCAGACAATTTTTGTTTTGCGTTGTCTTACAGTTGGACTTTCTTCAGTTCGCGTCCATCCCACCGCACCGCGTGTTGTTCTGCTGGGGCACGCACTGATTTACGCATCAACACACCAACCACTTGCTTGTTTGTGGTGCTGGTTGTGCTGCTGCAGTATAAACGTCAGTTTAAGCGTTTAACAAATAAATTATTGTAATCTGCTTGAGTCGTTTGAGTGGTAAAAGTTTCGCCCCGGTCCTCGCCTCGGTTAGGTTAGACCTGTGCTTAACTTAAGTCGATCGTGTGCGTCGTCTTGTTTTTTTTTTCTTTGGTCGAGGCGGCATTCGCTCACCTTTGCACCTCCTTCGCATCTTTTGCGATATGTACAATAAAAAACAAGGTAATATAGCTACAAGCGTTTTAGTTTTTTTGGTGAAAGAGTGGAGCACTTTTCCTTTAATTGGTGGAATGTTTACGATCTTTATAAGTTCGAGAGATTTGGTCAAAGGCGTCTGAATATAGCCAAATATTTTATTCACAGTGGATTATTGAATCAGCGATTATGCTCCGCTCCTTGCATACCAGCACTTACAAGCACTTACCAATCTTTAAAAGTTAGTACATACATGGATGTCTAACTCAATTTGTTGTTCTTTTCATTAAGTTTAGCCTCGAATGGCGATGTTTCTAAATATCAGCCAAGTAAAGTTGCTTTACTTAGTTTTACTCAGAGACTGTGTGTAAGTCACTAAGTGAGCTGCAAAACATTGAGTCGATAAAAAGAGCGTCTAACTTAGCTCTAGTCTTCACAAATTCCTACCTCATGCTTTCACGGGTCAATCGATGACAAACACCGTATGCTAAGAGTTGTGTGCTTAGTTGGTAGTGCAGCCTGGGCACTGTTATTGTTCTGACTTCAGCTACATTGAGGAGATACGTCCCGAGCGTATGTTCACTAAGGAGATGCGGCTCAAACAGCGTCTGTTCTAGCATCCAGCGGCTGAGTATGAAATGCACCTCCACCGGAAGCTTGACCTAATCGGCGAGATCCGGCTGCTCATTGCCAGGATCAATTGGTTGGAGGAGAAAATCGAGCGCCGGTTCAACACACATCGATTGGAAGACGTTGCGCTAAAAAGGCCTTTCGTCGAGGAGCTTGAGAATCGTGCTGCGGATATTTCGGAGGGTGGAAGCGTAGAAGATCAAAGGAGCGCCAACTAGAACGCCTTCATCATCATCGGCGCGAGTAATTTGGGTGAGCTATACGCACTCGGAGAAAGCAGTGGATCACCGATGATACCTGGAGGAAGATAGAGGAGCGAAAGAACGCCAAAGCCGCGATAGAGCGAGCGAAAGCACGAGGAGCCAAAGTCGTAGCCCGTCAGCGCTATTCGGCTCTCGAGAAGGAAGTGAAACGCTCATGTAGACGGTACAAAAGAGCGTGAGCGGGCTCCCTAGCCGACGAAGGCGAGAAAGCCGCAAACACCGGCGACATCCGTCTCCTCTACGATCTTTCACGTCGCCTTAGTGGGACTAAAATGAATGCTACGATGCCCGTGGAAGACGTCTGGACACGTCTGGACGACCCGGCTGACTGGTTGAAACGCTGGTTCGAGCACTTTGGAAACCTTTTTCGAGTGTCGTTCAAGCCATCAACACCTCAGCATGATCCGCCAAGGATTCGACTCATTACCCTTATTAACACCGAAGCTCCATCTTTGCAGGAGATAGAAACAGCTATCCGTAGCATGAAATCGATCCGAGCCCCAGGGGTCCATCGCATATAAGCTGAGTTGCTCAAAGCTGACCCCGTAGTATCCGCACAACTACTGCATCAATTATTCTGCAACATATGGGAAACCGTGACATTTCCGGCCGACTGGATGCAAGGCGTCTTAGTAAAGATACCCCAAAAAAGGTGACCTCTGACTGTATGCGATAATTGGCGGGGCATCATGTTACTGTGTATCGTTCTCGAAGACCTCTGAAAAGTGATCCTTAACCGGATAGATGAGAAAATTGACGCAACTCTTCGGCGTCAGCAAGCAGGATTCCATGCCGGACGATCCTGTTTTGACCATATATTGTCACGCACCGTATCATCTTGGAGCAAATAAATGAATTCTAAGTGTCTGCATGGCGTTCATTGATTATGAAATAGCTTTCGACCGTCTCAATCACGAAAACATGTGGAAAGCCCTCAGGCGCAAGGGTGTCCCTGAGAAAATCATCGGCCTCATTGAAGCACAGTACAGGGCATTTTCGTGCAGATTACTGCACAACGGTGTCTAGGTCGACCCCATCCTGGTTGTCGCTGCAGTATTACAGCAAGGATGTATTGTATACTATGTTTGCTAAAATTCTTCAACATAATCGACGAGATATATACTGGTAGGCGCGATTGATCGTCAAACAAATCGTGGGTTGCTGTGGTAGCCAATTACCATGGAGCACCTAAATGACTTCGAACTGGCTGATGACGTTGCTCTCCTTGCTCAACGGCGCTCTGATATGCAGAGAAAGCTCGACGATCTTGCCAATCGCTCCTTGGCGGCAGCTCTTACCATCAACGTCAACAATACCAAATCGTTGGATGGAAACACGGTCAACCCTTTCAGCTTTACGGTAGCTGGGCAAGCAATAGAGAATGTTGAATGCTTCCATTATCTTGGTAGCCAAATGGCGGCCGATGGCGGCACCAAGACCGACATAGGTGCACGGATCAAGAAGGCGAGGGCTACTTTTGCGAGTTTAACCCTAGAAGGCATACCTTCATGGCCTCAGTTTCGTCACCTCGCTGAGTGTGTTCCATCAAAGACGAGCTCTGAAAGGCGCCTGGGGTCCAATGGACCCCAGGTATCCCTTTTAGGGTTGAAGGTGACATTAGACTGTTTGCTATGATGACAAATATTTGGCCAAACAAGCCCGATAAATGACCAACACAACAACAACACAACATGAATCATGGCAACCTTGGATAAATGTCGAACTACAATGACAAATATATTTGTCCATTTAATGAACTTAAGAACTTAAGAAATGTATGGAAATACATTCATATTAGTCCGAATGTTTAATTCAAACGTGCAATCTGTGCTGATGTACGCGAGTGAAACCTGGTGTGTATCAATGGAGAACACTCCACAGCTGCAGACTCTTACCAACAGATGTCTGCGGTATAAAATTCGTGGCCTCACAATTGGATCTTCAAGGTGAAGTTTCATCGTCGATGTCATTAACCTTCTAATGGATGCCTGGGGTCCATTTAGACCCCAGGCAACTTTGGAGTAATGGCAAACAAGTTTGGTAAAACATATTAACTTTATTTTTGCAATACCTTCAAACTAGACTAGTCCTAGTTCTATTGTTTAAACAAAAAAAAGTTGATTTCATAGCATACTTTGATTTTTATTCCATGTCAAAGTTGAATCGGGCGATTATGTATACCTGAATTCTCTATATCTAGAATATTCATGTCTCTATTTTAGAATATTCATGTCATCGTCAAATTTGTTCGGTAGGTCAAGCGCCATCTGGCAGTGAATTGGTTAATTCGAAATTTCCCCACTAGATGGCGCTATTTGGAATTAACAATTTAGTAATACAATGTCTTAAAACGAAATTATCGGAAGATCTAGAGCTTGTAGAAGCATCACGTCTTCGGGAAAGTTGCTCAATAAGTCAAGCGATTACAGATAATGGATCGATTGATTTGAAATTCCACCACTAGGTGGATCCTTATCACTTAGAAAGATGACGCCTTCGAGAAAGTTTTTGTGTTGGTCAAGTACTTCCAGATGATGGGCCGTTTGATTTGAAACTCCACACATAGGAGGCACTAGTGAGCATTCTAAATGCACATCCCTTATATCTCAGGATCCTGATCACATAAAAAGATGGCGTGTTCGCCAAAGTTGTTTCATAGGTCAAGAACTTACAGATGATGCAAAATTTGTTTCGGAAATCCACACATAGGTGGCGCCACTGAGTATGCCAATTTTATACTTCAAATATCCCAGGATCCTAATAACTCTCTTATCGTCTCTACTATCTTTAGCAAAGATGTTTGGTAGGTCAAGAATTTGCAGATAATGGATCACTTGAATCGAACCTCTGCCACTAGATGACGCTGGTGAGCATACACATTTTGAATCATTTATACATCAGGATTCAGATTATTTAGAAAAACCACCACTCAGTGAACACGCAGAGTGTTCACAGGGGACTGTTAAAATATTTTGATGAACCAAGCGCATACCAGTGGATCCCAAAAAAAGCTAAGAGACATCACATCTTAAAATATCAGAGAAAAACAGACATAACACTGACACAATGTTCACCCATATATCTCAGGGTTTTGAATTGAATTGAAAGTATTGTTGTGTTCGGCAATACTGTTATGCTGGTCAAGGACTAACAGTTAATGGGCTGGTTCGTTGACAGCCACTATTCGCAGCGTTCGGTCGTGCTTTTTCTCCGGTGCTTCGTATCGATTAGAATGAGTGTGATCCGTAGAAACACTCTGGTGGTAGATTTTAGTGTTCTGCCTTCGCGTCCAGAAGTTGGGAAAGTCCAGCAGTTCCTGGAACACGAAATCAAGCTGAACCTATCGGATGTCAAGGGTGTACAGTTCCACAACACTCGAAAATGTGTGTACATCGAAATGGTGGACAGTAGTACTGCGCAGCGTTATGTAAACGCACACAATATTAAGCGACTGTTTGCTTGTAAAGGCAAGCTGTTCAAAATTCCAATGTTCGTGGACAGCGAGACAGTTAGTGTACGAGTACACGATCTTCCTCCGTCTGTACCACACATCACGGTGGCCAATTTCATGATGCAGTTCGGAGATGTGCTTTCGGTACAAAACGAACGTTGGCGGTTTTACTTTCCCGGATTGCCGAACGGAGTTCGAGTGCTGCAAATGAGAATAAAGCATCCCATTCCGTCATACCTCACGATCGCAAATGAGGTCTGCTTTGTTGAGCACCCGAACCAAATCCGCACCTGCAGGCGGTGTGGCCTATCTGCACACCCGAAGCAGAAATGTGTGGAGATATCCATCCCCGACAAAATCACCACAGCGTCATCCGTAGCAACAATACCACCAAGCGAGCAAATGTTCAGTGAGGCTGATTTCCCGCCGATAAGCATCGATCTAACGCAGTCCGACGAGGTCATCGAGACATCGGCGAATAGCGAGCGCACACATCCCGAGCTAGATTGTACTTCGAAAACCGTACCTGCGAGCGCAGTGGATCAAGCAGAGCAGCACAATACTAATGAAGACAACGACGACGATGACGATGATAACGACGACGAGGATGCGAACGACAGTTCATCTTCCCCATACGAAGCCAATGATGGTAGCAACAAGCGACGGCTGTCAACGAAGCACGGCAAAGAAAAGAAGAAAATTTGTTGTAGCATGGAATCGCAGAGTAGCTGTGATTCCGTTTCGCCTCTTATTTCTAATAAGAAAAATAGTAATTGGTCCCGTAATGCCTAGGTGCGCATGGACCTTCAAATAAATAAACTAATGAAAAAAAAAAAAAGTTAATGGGCCGTTGGATTCAAAATTTCACTAATAGGTGGCGTTAGCGAGCCTGTAAATTTTAGTTTTTAAATATCTCAGGACGCTGGTCACTTAGGAAGATTATTTCTTTGACAAAACTGCTTGGTTGCCGGAGTCCGTAGCGTAGTGGCTACACGTTCACTTCATAAGTGGATGGTCACTGGTTCGATCCCAGCCCCGGCACTTGCAATTTTTCGTCAGTTGCTCTTCCCCCCGAGAGCAGTTGACACCTGACACCTGACCCTCTATGCTCTAACGGACCCGGAAACTTGGATATCGGCTAACGACAACTCATAATGGGCCCCCAATCGGACTGGAGAAGGAACAAGAGCCACACATCAACGTCCTCGTGCTCATCATTCTACCATGGACAAGGTAGAAAAGTGACAGTAGCGCAACGGCAACCAGTTCGATATAGTAGAATTAGAATAGAATACATTTAGGCACTGTACAAAGTGTAAGCGAAGCCGCCAATTGGAATCGCTTACGCAGTGCTCAAATGGACAGAAGAGCTGTAAATTTGTTAAAGTGGTTGAAGAATAAAAATGCAAAATTTCATCTCTAGGCGGCGCTAGTTACAAATTTGCAATAGATTGCAAATGATTAGAATTTCTAAAAGTGTATTCAACAAACTGTAACTTTTTTTCCTTTCAGACATATTTGAGTCAAGTCTAATGATAATCAAAGATCAATGTATAAGTCATACATTTTCCAAATTTCATTGAATTTGTTTAACTTAGCCGTAAGATACAGTAGTTTAATGAATTGCAGTGAAAAAAGGATTTTTTTTAAAACACTTCAACTTCACGTAGAGTTAATGAATCTAGCCCAAATTTGTACCAGTTATAGCTAACTAGTTGGGAAACTTGCAGTCAAAGTTTGATATTTCTGGAGCACTTAATAAGAAGTTAAAGCTTGTTTAAAATTGTCTAGACAATAATTAAAATTTCTATGTTTTTGCAAATTCGCTGCTAGCGCCACCTAATGACAGAAACTATAACCAAATACTAATTTAACTGAAAGTCCTTGATATTCTGAACAACTTTGCCGAAGACACCGCATTTAAAAATAGCTCTCTTAATATATGGGAGAGAAATTTTGTCAGTGTTACGTCTGCTTTTTGACATCACATAAATCACAGACAAACAGATGTAACTGTAACGAAATGTCAATCCCATATATCTCAGGCCCCATTACATGGAGCTTTGGTGTCTTCGGCAAAGTTGTTTGGTTGGTAAAGGACTTACAGATGGTACGTATGATTCGAAATTACACCGCTAGGCGGCGCTAGAGTGCAAAAAAAATCAAATTTTACATATCTCAGTATCCTGATTATTTATAAATACGGTGTCTTCGGCAAAGTTGTGGGGTAGATCAAGCGGATTGATTTGAATTATTGTTTTATTCGAGTTTCTGCTACTAGGTGGCACTAGTTGCAAATTTGCATGCAAATTTAGATTATGATCAGAATCCTGCGATATATGAAATATGCGTGCTCAGTACCACCACCTATACGTGGAGTTCTAAATCATACGGCACATCATCTGTAAGTCTTGACCTACCCAACAACTTTTCCGGAGTAATCATCTCTCTAGGTGCTCTCTAGGATCCAGAGATACATGAAATATTAAATTTGCACGATAAGTTGCACCATCTATGTGGAGTTTTCAAACAAACGGTCCATCATTAGTAAACACTTGGCCCAATAAACAACTTTGCCAAAGATATCAAATTTCTATGTGATCAGGATCTTGATATAAATGTGATCATATACTTAATACTTACATGCTCACTAGCGCCACCTATGTGTGAAGTTCCGGATCAAACGGACCAGCATCTGTCAGTCCTTGAGCAACTCAACAACTTTGCCGAAGATACCATCATTCTAGGTGATCAGGATCCTGAGATATATTAATATAAAAATTGCATGTTCAGTAGCGCCATCTATGTGTGAAATTTTCAACCAAACGGTCCATCATTAGTTTACACGTCTCCTAATAAACAACTTGCTGAATACACCAAATTTCTATGTTGTCAGGATCTTGTGCTCAAATACTTAAAACTTACATGCTCACTAACGCCACCTTATATGAAATTCCGAATTAAACAGTCCAGCATCTGTAAGTCCTTGACCAACCCAACAACTTTGCTGAAGACACCGATCTTCTAATAAGTCAGGATCATAAGATACAGAAGATCAAATTTGGGTCCAAATAAACCCCAGGTTTCCGAAATGGACCATCATTTAAGGTTTCCTGTAGAGGGTTAAAGCACAGACAAACAGACGTAACACTTGCGAAATTTCCATCGACCACGCTTTTAACGATCATTTTTAATTTTCATAGTTATGGCTTTCACAACCAGAGGCGCGCGCATCGTTTTTCTATGCGTTTGACGTTTCAAACTAGCGCCTTCTGTTGACGATATTGCACAACACAGTGCTTCGTGCAACTTTTCCACCAGGTGATGGTAGTGTGAACTGGGCAATGGATTTCCATAAAATCATTCAAGGTGTTACGTCTGTTTGTCTGTGGTTAAAGGCCGATAGCAACAGAAATTCGGGAACGGAAGTGGGGATGGATCGTCCACACAGGGGCGAAACAAAGTCTGCGAGCAAGCGTTAGATTGGAACCCAGCAGCACATCGCAGCAGAGGCCGGCCCAGAGGCTCATGGTGGCGCAGCCTCAACAAGGAACTAAAGGGAGCCGACATAAATTTGACCTGGCCTGGCCATAGGTCATGGCGATGGCGGGCGATCGCTCCAGGATGCATTATCATGACCGTAGAGAACTAGTAGTAGTAGTAGTAGTAGTAGTAGTAGTAGTAGTAGTAGTAGTAGTATTAGTAGTAGTAGTAGTGTCCTCCAGAAATACTGGTTAACACTGTCTAATACAACAAAATTAAGTACAGCAAACAGCCTATGAAATTTTGAAAATGTTCTGAAAGCTCACTTCCAGTATTTCAAAGTTTTCCCGTTGCTGCAACCAAGTTCATTGAACGTCGCGACCGAGTTGTTCCCTTCGCGTGCACCCAATAATCTCCCTTTCGGGAACCAGCAGCAAGCACACACGCCGCACCGGTTTCGATAATCCCGCAAATCGTGCAAATTTGCGAGTCACGATTCGCCCGGATCCGCGCACACTGTCTCTCGCGGTCGATCGGTAGGAAGAGGAATGTCGGGATTTTGTCCGTTCTCTTGACTCGAAATAAAGCCCCCGCTTGCTTCTGGAAGCGATGCAAAAACAAAATAAGTAAAAGAATCGAGAAAGGGGGCCAATCTCATTATGTTGTACCGTAAACCGTTGTTCGTTGCATCGAATCGGCCGCGGCCACGCTGCTGCCACCGACGCGGGTCGTGTTCTTCGTGGGTCGATTATCCGACGGTCGGGATCAGGTGCACCCCGATGATGCTGGGGCATTAGAGTGGTCCAAAATCCAAAACCTCTCAACCAACAACTCTCAAATAAATATGAGCTTTTGATATAAAGCTGAATGAGACAGATGCGATCAGCTGTTTTTTTTTATTAAGCATGTAATGAAATTTGATGAGAATGGTTATGGCTAATAATCGTGATTCCCGATTTCACCCATTCTGGGTCACTCTACGGGCATTCTTATTCTGTTCTCCCATTTCGTTTCCTTATTCCCTGCGTACTCCCCGATCTCATCCATATGCCAGTCAGTAGTTGGCTAAGGCCGCGGACTGTTTTCGATGCAGTTTTGCGCGGTTAAACGACGACGATCAGGTAAATTGTCCACGCAAACTTCCTTGTGCAGCAGTTCGGTTCCCCGGCCAGACAGAGCAACAAGGGGCTAGGCAGCATAGCAGGCGCCGACATTGAACAAAATTGCCTCCTTTATAGAGGCAAGTTGTTCCCGGCTCGGCTTAGGTAGATCTACCTGATCACTCGGAAACGATCAGTTCCGTTTAGGAGGAGAACACACACAGAAAAGCTTAGCCTGCTTGTTAGCGGTCGGTGCGCAGTTTTATTTTATGGGTGTTGTTTTAATCTCTGGGATTGAACTTGGTTTAGCTTTTCTATGGGTTTTTACATAGCAGAGAGCTATTCATATTGCTCTGGTGCCTTCAGGTCAAGGGTCGATATTAGGCGTGTAAGACAAGGGAATTATCATTATTACGGGTTATGCTTAATATCCATTATGGCTTATTGTTAGCTAAGTCTTAGCTCGCCGGGGCCCGTGGCGTAGTTCGTCACACGTTCATATGCGGATGGTCATGGGTTTGATTCCCAGCCCCGGCACTTGCAATTTTTCGTCAGTTGCTTTTCCCCCAAGAGCAACTGACACTGACCCTCTTCTGAGCCCCATGGCTCAAACGGACCCGGATTCCTGGACATCGGCGAACTGCTACTCATAATGGACCCCCAATTGGACTGGAAAGGAACAAAGGCCATCCATCATCATCCTTGTGCTCATCATTCTACAAGGTATAAAAGTAGAAAAAGTGAAAGCAGCAGAAAGGCAACCAGTTCGATAAAGTAGAATAGAATCTAGGCGCTGTACAAAATGTAAGTGCAGCTGTCAATTGAAATTGCTCACGTAGTGCTCCAGTGGACAATAGAGCTGTAAATTAGGTAAAGTGATTAAGAATAAAAAAAAAAGTCTTAGCTTAGACTGACTGAGCTTGCCAATATTGCTATTTCGAGAATGATCCAAACTGGTATAAGCTGCAGTTTTGCTTCTGAAGATACTCCTGCGACTTTTTTTTCTAGAATTCCTACGGCATGGTTCCTACAAATTCCTCCGGCATTTTTGAGGAACTCTCCAGACAACCAGGAATCGCCTAAAGATGCACGCTGCACATCGTATAAGGTATTATTTCAAGTCACTATTGCATATATGTACGACTGAGGGACAATTTTCATCGCATATGATGTTGTTTTTGAACTTATTGCGATATAAGAATGCAAATTAACTTTTATCATGTATGACTACATCGTAGTAGACGATATTTTGATGTTTTATTGCGATGAGCTTTGCTCATTCGCAAAAGCGTCCGCGCGAACTCGCAAAGTGTCAATTGAATTCGCATAATTGCGTACTGCGATGGTTATACGACTTCACTTGGTACTTTTCTTATTATGTCAGTTTATCTCGCATTGGTATACAAACAGAATCGCATAAAAGTAAAAATAAACTCTAAAATGTGCATACAAACTCGCATAAGCTAGAAATGTTAACGTTGGTATATTGCGATGCAATACGTGATAACAATGAAAAGATGATCTTGGAGTACAAAAAATCTACAAGAAAGTGAGCAGTCATCATTATGGTGGCAAAATAAGTTACAAAGTCATCCTTTTTGCTTTGTTGACCTGCTAATTTACAATGGGTTGTGCTAGCATAAGATGGGTAGTGATAACTGCGCAACGCAGGGGAACCAATTGCATTCCAACAAACACTGAGGTGAGTTAGAATGTCATGACAATTAGCTAGTGTGTTTCATAATATTTGGTGTTAAGTGTGAAGTGTGGCTCGATAATCCAAAGGCTATTAGTTCGATACTGAGGTCACAAGAATTGTTATGATTGAGTCGCATAAGATGCTATATTACGTCGCAATAGTGCACACCGTGCATCGCATAAGATATCGCTTCAAGTCATATAGCGTTATTATTTTTCCGTCAATGCACTTATAGCGCCTCCACTTTTGTACGCTTAAGGCACTTTTACTGCATCTTATGCGATGTGAATTTACCGCATAAAAGTACGTATAACATGAACATAAACTTCATTATACGTGCAAATTGGTTGCCTGATTGCTCCAGTGGTTCACCCAGGGGTTGGACCAGGTAAATCCTCCAAGAATTCCACTAGAAAAACCCACAGGGGATCTTCCTGGAACTAGTTCAAGGATCCCGCCAGAATCTTCTTTTGGCATATCTCCAGTTGCTCGATTTGGGATTCTTTCAGAAACTCTTTCATTGGTAACTCCACATACTGTTAAGGCCCATATAGCCGAGGCGGTAAACGCACGGGTATTCAGCATGACCATGCTGAGGGTGACGGGTTCGATTCCCGGTCGATCCAGGATCTTTTTGTAAAGGAAATTTCCTTGATTTCCTTGGGCATAGAGTATCTTCGTGCCTGCCACTCGATATACACATGCAAAATGGTCATTGGCAGAGGAAGCTCTCAGTTAATAACTGTGGAAGTGCTCATAGAATACTAAGCTGAGAAGCAGGCTTTGTCCCAGTGAGAACGTTACGCCAAGAAGAGAGAGAGAGACTTTTAAGGAATTTCTTCGAGAATTCCTGTAGGGGTATCTCCACAAACTCTATGAGCTATTCCACCAGGCACTCCATCAGGGGTTTCTTCAAACATTTCTTCAAGGATTCCCTCAGAAAGTTCTACAGGAACTTTTCCATTTTTTCCAGGCATTCCTCTAAAAGGACTTCTTTTTTAGGGATCAGAAATGTCAGGAGTTTCTTCAAGGATTTTTCCATGAATTCCATCAAAGACTTTTGTAGAAACTTATGCAAAGATTGTTCCAGGAAATCTTCTAGGTATTTCTGAAGGCCGATTCCATCGAAAATACTCCGAAAGCTTCTTTAGGGATCCCTCCAGAAACTTCTTCAGCGATTCCCCCGAGAAAATCATTTTCTTTCCAAAAAGTCTATCAGGGAATCCTTCAGTAGTAGCACAACATGAAGAAAGCTTCGAATGAGTGTAATCAGTTTGTACCTTTTGATTCCGCGTATTTATCAGAGGAAAGGCAAAACAAGGCGGAATTAAAAAGGCACAAAACAGATTTCACTCATTCGAAGATGGTATTCTGATTGGAAGGTTCGGATTTTTGTTGACAGATGAGGATCCTCTTGTTATGAAACGTGTATCATTCCCGCGAGCTGCACCATACCACTACGGACAAGAAAACATCCCTGGTGTTTAGAGGGTGGATTGGGATATTGTTCACAGAAAAGTTCTGTGTTTTTAAAGAATCTCCAACACATGTTATGATAGTATAATAGTAAATGGGGCCCTCCAGTAAACTTTAAAACGGATAAACAGACGAAAACCAACTGGTTTGAAACTCATAAAATGCCTTATCACATGCAAACAGACGTAACACTCTTCGAAAGCGATTGGCACATGCATTCAACGATGAATTTGAATTACATTTGATTTCCGCGATCGTTCCACCAGAGGCGCTAGTGTTCGATCACTTTGACGTTTGCCAGTGTACACGTTGCTGAATGATGCAAACGAAAATGACGGGCAAGTTGTGTAGTAGTGTATGTGCGTTGGCAAACGTCAAATCGCAATCCATCATGGCGGACAGTGTCTCTTATTTATTTATTTATTATTAATACATCAACAGACTTATTGTCCCAATGATAGTTTGTACTTAAAAATAACAACAAAGCTCGGTCAAATAACAAAAAAAATAATACGTACAACAGAACAAAACAACTACAATACAATTCATTACACTATTCTGGAGGTGAGTTCTTCAATAAAATTACGGCGGATGGTTTGCCTGGGAAGATGGAAGTCAAAACCTGACGCTACTCTGTTAAAACAACGTTGCAGGCCAATCATTGCACTGTTTTGTCCAAAAAGAGTTCGTCGGAGCGGCAATCGTAACATGGCATTAGCCCGTAGTCTTCTGCTGCGAGCACTAATGTCGATCAGTGCAAGAATAGCAGGACAATCTATTCTCCGTTGCAGTAAATCCGCGATTATCATCGCTCTATTAACATCTCTGCGTGTTTGTAGCGTTTCGAGGTGTATCAATCGACATCTACTATGATAGCTCGGCAATCGGTGAGGGTCACGCCAGGGAAGCCTGCGAAGTGCAAAACGGATGAAGCGACGCTGAACCGATTAAATCCTTTCTGTGCCGTTCTGATAGTATGGAAGCCAGACAGCGGAACAATATTCTAGAGTCGAAAGAACAAGCGAGCAACAGAGTGACTCAAGGTAGTAGACGTCGGTAAAGTCGTTGGCAATACGGAAGATGAATCCTAGAGTCCTAGAAGCCTTCGCAATAACATACGACAAATCAGTAACAAATTTTGAAAACGACGTATAATCAATGGTGTAGCATTGATTATACGTCGTTTTCAAAATTTGTTACTGAAATGGTGTTTGAAAGTTAGCTGAACGTCCAGAATTACACCTAAGTCTTTCACATGGTCAGCTCGATGAAGTTCTGTTCCGTGTAACTGATAGTTAAACAGGATTGGCTGTTTTCTCCGAGCGAACAAAATAACGGTGCATTTTTCGGGGTTAATTACCATACGATTTAAACTGCACCAGTTCGCGAAGGCATTCAAATCAGCTTGAAGCATCGTAGCATCACAGATAGAACGGATGCGCAGGAACATTTTCAAATCGTCTGCAAAGCTTAATCGTGGGCCTTTGATAACGTAGTTGACATCGTTGAAATACAGCAGGAAAATTAGGGGACCCAGATGACTCCCTTGAGGTATTCCAGAAGTAGCCTTGAAAGTTTCCGAGAAATGCCCATCAATTCCAACCGTCAGAAAGCGTTCTGTGAGGTAGGAGTAGAGCCAGCGTAGTGTCTGGCCGCCGATCCCAAGTCTCTCAAGTTTAGCGATCGTCACAGCATGGTTAATCTTGTCAAATGCAGCGCTCAAATCCGTGTAGACCACATCTGTTTGGGCTTGTTCAGCCATGCTGTCCGTAATGTGAGATGTAAGGTTCAAGAGATTATACCAACGGGTGGCAGCGTGCTCATGAAAAGACATTCAGCAAAAAGTTTGAATGAATTTTCCCTAAGAGTTACGTCTGTTTGTCTGTGGCCTTATTCATCCAGGAACTCTTCCAGGGTTTCCTTCAAAACATTACCCAGGAAATCACTCATAAGCTCCTTCAGAAATACAAAATCGAGCAGCTGAAGCCATCATAAATCACCTCACAAGGCCATTTCTTTTCCCAAAAAAAGACGGGTCTACTGCTTCCGCTTCTGTTTGTAACAATCCACGTTCTGACGAGTCACATGCTGCAGCATGACAGCCCGCGTTACGTTCTTCTCGAAAATCCATGGCAGGTTGCCATTCAATGAAGATGGGCGTCATGGAGCTGGCCATCGTACAGCAACGCTACTTCAAGATTCTGCGCGCATGCTGAGGTGATATTCGATTGTTTCAGTCGATATAGACCTTATTGAGACAGTACAAGCACGGGGGTGAATCTTCGTCACGAAAAGCACTGCCCGTTTGATAGCTCAACACTAGCGAACCTGGTGGTGGAAGTCAAGCTTTAGTCTGCAGCGAGCATAGGGAGGCGGCGCAGCACGCTTTGATGATTTTTTATTTTCCCATGGAAATTCATTCCAATCTAGTTTTCCAAGTGACAATTTCACGACTTCCACCTCGAAACTTCACATTTGTTCGAAGATACACATCTGTTCTGTGGTACAAGACACAGTTTGAGCATCATCAGGTAATGGCCAGTATCGATGAACGCCCACGACAGGGTTTTACGTCGATCATGTCGGAGAAGTGCCGTCTATCGATCAAGACATGCTCTGTCTGCTCTGATCTCTAGGTGTAACGATAAGGGAGGCTGTCTTGGAAGAAGGTGCTACGCATGCCCTTGTTCTTGAAGACGGCGAAATTGATGAATCGCTGAACCTCCATATGGCCTGTGTGAGCGTTCAGGTCTCATGTGATGATCATGAGATCGTGGCTTGTGCAGCTCGCGCACGAGCTGTCTTTGTAATTATCAGTACTTAGTGGGTGTTGGCAATGCACGTTCAGTTGAAGAATTGGCCATTGATCCTCAACCTGCAAACTCTTTCGTTGATCGGCCACCAACCGATTACGCGCCTCTGCATATCGCCCATCACTATGAAACTATTCCCATCTCGCGTGTGTTGTCGCAGCTTTGGTAGATAATATGATTACCTCTAAGCGTTCGTACCTTGGATTCTGTCCAACACACCTCCTACAGCGTTAGGGTATAATGCGGTCCTTGAGTAGATCTGTAAGTATGCGGGTGCTGCTCCCAATGAAGTTCTGCAGCTCTACGTTCCGAGTTTCCAATCACACGTCCTGTTTCGTCGCTGAGGTCATGCGTAGCCGGTTTGCTCTATTGCTTATTTTCCGTTACAAATCTATTATACACCAACCCCCTACTATCCGGAGGACCATTGTGCACAGTGCAACCATATGCTGTTGTGAACTATTGCTCCTGGAGAACAGATGCTGTGGTTTTCAGAAGCAATCCCCTACCTTCCCAGTCAGCCTACGACCAAAATTCCCAGCGAGATTGAATGCCCGATCTTCCCTAGTTGCTTGCAGTTTCCAGCTTGTAAATACCACAAGGATGTAGAGATAGGAGTTGGTGAGAATAGGCTAGAGGCCTTAATGAGTTCTGAATTACACCTTACATAGCTATGACCGTTCTTGCCACTCACAAAGGAGAAATTGTAATTACTTTCTGCGTGAAACTTAATCATAATTAGGTAGGGTATTGGTTCCCTTATTAAACATGTGGTTCCCATTTTCATCCTACGAAAAACAAAGGATTAAAGCGCTGTTTGTTTTGTTTCTTTATTTTGTATTTTTTGTTAGAAGTGAGCACCCATGGAAACAAAAAGAACGTAATCAATCGGCGCCGTAATCGCTTGTTTTCGAATAGGATGGATATGGGAGCGTGAGATTACTGATGGCACGCATACCCTATCTGAATTTACAAAATAGTGGAGAACAGTCGAATATCAGGTTGAATGATTTCATCAATAACTATCAAAATCTCACAAAGTAATCGAAAACAGACGGTTGATCTATATATAGGTTGCCTTGTTTTAACATCTCTAACGTACTAAACTGCGACAGCCATTAGCTTAGTGCTGCCATAGCCATCGTTCCGAGAAAAGTGACCAAAAAACATTCAAGCTTAACATCCAACACGAAGCCTTGAAAACTTTTTCTAGCACCTTTCAGTTTCGATCGTGATGCTGCTGGAGCCTCTGGTAGAGCGCGACACTATAAGCCGTCACCGCTTTAGTCGCCTACCAATAAAATTTTATTATTTTGATGAATATTAAACTCGGTAGGACACAAACAACTTTCTTTCGGCCTGCGAGTGTCGTCCGCCAGAGAACCACATTCAGGGAGAATGCGAGATCTCTCGCAGCGGTACTTTCTTACGTCTTCAGATCTTCAGATTGAGGTGAATGGCCAGTGGCTGTCATACCCGAACGACGCTTTTGGATTTGTTTACAGCTCCCATGGGTCAAAGTCCAAATGGCAAAATTGACACCTCGTGGCTCTCTGAGGGTCTTTCCCGTAGGCAATGACGTTCTTCCAATTGTCGTTTGTTGTTCAGCAGATAAAGAACTATCCCTTATGCACACCCCTGCTTCCAGTGTTGCCAGTTCCTCCATCACATCCGGGAACCTAAATATTTGCAACAGGGTTGGTGCGCGATGCGACGCCATGCTTGCTTCGATTCGGAACCGGACGTCCACCCAAATTTGGGCTACGCAACGCACGGCTTATCTACACACGCACAGCAACACAACAAAGAAAACCTGTCAAAACCGCGTCAAATTTGTAAACAAACGTCTGCCGGACAAAGCACAGCCGACGGTCGGAATACCGCTTGCTCAGCAATATGCATCAATGAGGCACGTCCGTCCACCAAGAAGGGGAGTGCGCGGCCTGCGACCTAAACAAACAGCGGGAATTACATTGTTATTGTTGTGTGTAGAGGTCCACATCGTTTCGCTCGGTTTGCTTGTTCCGCATCAACGAGTAAATCACAAATTGCAGACTAATCGTCAGGTGCGGGAACCGGAGGAGGAAACGCGGCCAATCCCGTTCGATTCCCGACCACCAGTCCGATGGACGGACGACGCGCGAGAGCCATAGAGCAGCTGTGGGAACGTGTGAAAATTTTATTAAGAGATCATCGTGCACGTTAACCACGCAGCGATCCAAGTAGGGTCTGGTCTGTGGTGGTCGGCGAAGATGATGATCGCTCAGTTTTTGTGCGCGCTTCATCAGCGCGCGAGAGAGAGATCCGTTGAAGAAAAACATTGTGTTCGGTGAACTCGAACCTGCGGCTGAGGCGGTGGTGGCGGCAGCGACCACCACCGTTGCCGTAGCAGCCAGCCAGCGGTCCCACAGTCCGGTCCTTCATGGGAAAATTAATCAAGAAAGAACCTGACTCCTTTCAATTCCGCGCTTCATCCGACTTAGCTATTTATTTAGCATCCCCCACCCCTGCTCGGGTCGGGCGTCCGAGCCGCCCGCATCGCTCCACCCCTGCTTGCACAGCGGGAAAAAAAAACGGCTGAGTTATGATGAGACATGCGGAATAATGCGACGCCGCCGCAGCAGCGACTTGCGGCGGCAGAGGTCTCTCTTTTGCTGAAAATCGAGGCCAGTCATGTCACAAACTTTGTTGCGCGTGATGACGAGGCCGCGGACTGATTGACTGATCGAGATGCATCCCAGCAGCCAGCCAGCGCCTGCAATAACAACCGCCATCGGATGGTCTCGGCCGCGGACCGCGGTATGAATAAAGTGTCTTGCTAACGGAGCAACGGATTAAGATCCGTAACGCTGACAGCTGTCAAACTAGCCTCTGGCTCTGGCGGGTAAGTTGGCGGTGGATGCTGGTCATCGTCGACGCTTGTGCTGCTGAGAGGTTTGGAATTAAGGGTTAGGGAATGGTTTAACCAATAACCTATAATCCTAGGTCATCCAAACTGTTCTTGAGTTCAGATCATGAAGTCTACGGGTGTAACTGTAATATCTTTCATTATACAAAGCTACGATTTGTATTCTAACAGATCTGTCGGAATATCCTAGGCCATCCTAAATTGTGTTTGAGTTGAGATCCTGAAGTCTACGCATGAAACGGTAACGTCTTTCATTATAAAAAGCTACGATTTGTAATATATCATGTTCGGTAAGTCTTCTGAATGTTCGATAGACAGTATAAGATCAGTCGTGGCATCCTAGGCGATCCAAACTGTTCTTGTGTTCAGATCCTAAAGTCTACTCGTGTAACGGTAACCCAACTAACAATCACCAACCGCAAACAAGCATGCATGCTGAATTGTTGCTTTATAATAGTAATTATAGCTGAACTAAAATTATGCTGTACACATTACTGTACAAATGCTTTTTCAATTGAAAAAGTAGCCAATGTTCAACTTTTCGTATTTGTATAAACAATGATAATTTAAAACACTTTTCAAGCGTTTAATAAGATTTTTATTCGACACGCAGTAATTCCTTTACAACATAGTTTAACAAGACTTTTTTCTGCTTCTTGTTAAGTTCATGTAAAAATTAGGACATGTATTTGTATAATGTGTTTTTCACAAGTCAAATAAGCGCTTTCGTTTCATCATACTTTGACTCAGAGTACATGATGAAAAACACGTGTTTTTTTACCGAACAACAGCTGAATTAATCCGTTGTTCAGTCGTTAACCATAATGTTGTGCTAATTCACCACTGCTGTATAGGAGTCAGAGTCTGATCATTATTAAACCACGGGAAGTTTATGTTTTGATTTGAGCGCTGCAATTCATCATCTCTAGGATGGCGCAGATAGGAAAGCATGCGGCTGGCAATCGACGGGTCTCGAGTTCGAATTTGGATTTAGGTAAATTTATGTGTAGTTATTATTTCACAACATTTGTTCACAGCATTAAGTTCCAATTATAAACTCTCGTGGAAATTGAAAAATTTTGCATTTTTTTTATTTTTAATCATTTTTGCTAAAGCTGAATAACAGCTTTACTATGTATTTGTAAAACGATTTAACAACAAACATTTCAGTTGGTACACAACACTATGATTTAAAGTTTCTCCAAATTTGTGTGAACAAAACCCGAACAAAGGTTGTGCCTGAAAATTATCCAAATGTTGTTCAGCATCATGCTGAATCAATTCGTCGTAAAGGTGCTTGCAAAATGAGTGATTGTTAGTTGGGAACTTCGTCCATTTTACCAAGCTGCGATTTGTAATCTATCATGTACAGTAAATCTTCCGAATGTTCAATAGATAGTATCAGATCAGTCGGAATATCCTAGGTCATCGAAACTGTTTAGATCCTAAAGTCTACTCGTGTAACGGTATCTTCTTTCATGTTACAAAGCTACGATTTGTTATCTATCATGTCCAGTAAGTCTTTAGGAAGTTCAATAGACAGTATCAGATCAGTTGGAATATCCTAGGTGATCGAAGTGTCCTTAAGTTCAGATCCTGAAGTCTGTCAGTGTAACGGTAACTTCATTCATTTTACAAAGCCACGATTTGTTACCTATCATGTCCAGTAAGCCTTCTGAAAGTTCAATAAACAGTATCAGATTAGTCGGGATATCCTTGGTCTGTTTTTGAGTTCAGATCCTACCCAGCTAACACAAAGTCTTATATGAAGTTGAATAGGATGCTAAAGTGGAGGCCATATGCGTACATGCTTCCATTTAACCGCGTGTGAAGTGTCCGTATATCGCCTCCACTTTTGCATCCTATTCAACATCATATGCGATCATGTGTTGGCTGGGTAAGGTCTACACGTGTAACGGTAACTTCTTTCATTTTTCAATGCTACGATTTGTAATCTATCATGTCCAGTAAGTCTTCAGGAAGGTCAATAGACAGTATCAGATCTTAGGTCATCCAAACTGTTTTCAAGTTCAGATCCTGAAGTCTACGGATGTAAAGTTAACTTCTTTCATTATACAAAGCTTCAATTTGTAAACTATCATGTCCAGTAAGTCTTCTGAATGTTCCATAGACTGTATCAGATCAGTCGGAATATCCTGGGCCGTCCAAGCTGTTCTTGAGTTTAGATCCTAAAGTCTACTCGTGTAACGGTAACTTCTTTTATTATACAGTTAGGTCATCCAAACTGCTCTTTAGTTTAGATCCAGAATTCAACTGGTGTAACGTCCAGTATATTATGTCCAGTAAGCCTTCTGAATGTTGAAAAGACAGTATCAGATCAGTCGGGATATCCTAGGTCATCCAAATTGTTCTTGAGTTTAGACCCTGAAGTCTACGGGTGAAACGGTAACATATGTCATTATAAAAAGCTACGATTTGTATTCTATAATATCCAGTAAATCTTCTGAATGTTTATTAGACAGAATCAGGTCAGTCGGAATATCCTAGGCCATGCAAACTGTTTTTGAGTTCAGATCCTGAAGTCAACTCGTGTATCGGTAACTTCTTTTATTACACAAAGCTACGATTTGTCATCCATCATGTCCAGTAAGTCTTCTGAATGTTAAATAGACAGTATTGGATCAGCCGAAACATCCTTGGTCATCCAAACTGTTCTTGAGTTTAGAAAGTCTACGTGTTATACAAAGCTACGATTTGTCAACCATTATGTCCAGTTAGTCTTCTGAAATTTCAATAGACAGTATCAGATCAGTTGGGATATCTTAGGTCATCCAAACTGCTTTTGTTCAGATCCTAAATTCAACCAGTGTAACGTCCAGTCTTCTGAATGTTGGCAAGACAATTTCAGATCAGTCGGGATATCCTAGATCATCCAAACTGTTCTTGAGTTTAGATCTTAAAGTCTACACTTGTAACTGTAACTTCTTCCATTATAAAAAGCTACGATTTGTATTCTATAATGTCCAGTAAATCTTCTGAATGTTCAATAGACAGTATCAAATCAGTCGGAATATCCTAGGACATCCAAACTGTTCTTGAGCTTAAGTCCTGAAGTCTACGCGTGTAACAGTAACTTATTTTATTATACAAAGCTACGACTTGTAATCTATCATGTCCAGTAAGTCTTCTGAATGTTCAATAGACAGTATCAGATCAGTCGGAATATCCTAAGCCATCCAAACTGTTCTTGAGTTCAGATCCTGAAGTCTATGGGTGTAACGGTTAAATTATTCATTATGCAAAGATACGATTTGTGTTCTATAATGTCCAGTAAATCTTCTGAATGTTCAATAGACAGTATCAGATCAGTCGGAATATCCTAGGCCATCCAAACTGTTCTTGAGATTAGATTCTGAATTCAACCGGTGTAACGTCTAGTATGTCATGTCAAGTAAAGCTTCTGAATGAATTGTTCTTGAGTTTAGATCTTACAGTCTACGCGTGTAACGGTAACTTCTTTCATTATACAAAGCTACGATATGTTATAAATCATATCCAGTAAATCTTCTAAATGCTCAATAGAAAGTATCAGATCAGTCGGAATATCCTAGGTCATCCAAACTGTTCTTGTGATCAGTTCCTGAAGTCTACTCGTATAACGGTAACTTCTTTTTTAACAAAGCTACGATTTGTAATCTATAATGACCTGTAAGTCTTCTGAAAAATCAATTGACAGTATCAGATCAGTTGGAATATCCTAGGTCTACCAAACTGTCCTTGAGTTCAGATCCTGAAGTCAACCGGTGTAACTTCTTTCATTATACAAAGCTATGATTTGTAACCTATCATGTCCAGTAAGTCTTCTGAATGTTCAACATACAGTATCAGATCAGTCGGAATATCCTAGGCCATCCAAACTGTTCTTGAGTTTAGATCCTAAAGTCTACGCGTGTAACGGTAACTTCTTTCATTTTACATAACTACGATTTGTAATCTATCATGTCCAGTAAGACTTCTGAATGTTCAATAGACAGTATTAGATCAATCGGAATATCCTAGGCCATCCAAACTGTTCTTGACAGTTTGACAGTTTAGATGACCAAGAATGTCCCAAAGATTAATAATAATTTCTAGTAGAATTCAGATTGGTTCAGTAACCGCAGTTGATTATGCAACGTTACTCAATAAAGCAGATATGGCTGCTGTTACGAGTGTTGTTTGGCTGACCTGGAATATCCCTATAGTGTCTCTTATAACATTTGATATTTCAGGAGACTCACGGATCCTAGCAGATTATGCTATGCTATTATTTATGTCGAAAACACTTAAAGTCCTTCTTGTAGATTTAAAGGACTTTATTACAGGACAGTTTGGACGACCATGAATGTCCTAAAGGTTAATAATAATTACTAGTAGAATTCAGATTGGTGCAGTAACCGCAGTTGATTATGCAACGTTACTCAGTATAGCAGTTATAGCTGCTATTGCGAGTGTAGACCTGAAGTTCTAAACTCCAATGTAGTTTGGCTGACTTGGAATATCCCTTTAGTGTCTCTTAATGATATTTGAGAATTCCAGAGCCTCACGGATCTCAGCTGATTATGCTATGCTATTATTTATGTCGAAAACATAAATACAAACCCTTATTTAGGTAACGAGTTGGGACTGCCTAAATAGAATGTGTACCTAAATGGATTTAGTTCATTACCTAAATCGATTTGAAGATTACAAAGAAGTTTGAGAAGGGCGAGTGACCTGGAAATTTAAAGGGGTCCATGCGAGATTTCAGAGGGGTTTCAGGAGGGAGGGTGTCAGAGGCGTTGCACCGGAGGGGGGTGCTTCAGGGGTATGTACTTTCGGAGAGTTTCGAAGTGTCTCAGTTGCGTTACATGGGATCCGAGGGGGTTTTAGGGGGATTTCGAAGGCATTTTAGGAAGCTTCAGAGAATTTTTGGCGAGTTTCAAAGGCGTTACGTAGGTATTTTTGGCGGTTCCTGAGTGTCTCAGGTGCGTGACATAGGATCCGAGGGTGTTTCAGGGGGATTTTGAAGGCATTTCAGAAAGCTTTAGTTTTTTTGGCGGGTTTCAGAGGCGTTACAAAGGCGTTTTCGGTGGTTTTATTGGGTCTAAGGTGCGTTACATAATGGCACAAATGTCCTAAATGGAGGATAATGTGCCTCTGGAGCCGGCCTTCTGAAGGGGCGATACATGGGGTTCGAGGGGATTTTAGGGGGATTTCAAAGGCATTTCAGACAGCTTCCGATGATTTTAGGCGCGTTTCAGGAGCGTTACTCAGGCGTTACGTAGGCGTTTTTGGGGGTTTCTGACGGTCTCAGGTGCATTACATGGAGTCCGAATGGATTTTAGGGGGATTTCGAAGGCATTTCTGATGCTTCAGATGATATTTGGCGAGATTCAGAGGCGTTACTCAGGCGTAACGTTGGTGTTTTGGGGGGTTTTAGAGGGTATCAGGTGTGTTACATGGTGTCCGAGGGGGTTTTTGGAGGATTTCGAGGGCATTTTAGGAAGCTTCAGATGATTTTTGACGGGTTTTAGAGGCGTTACACTGATATTTTCGGAGGTTTCAGAGGGTCTCAGGGGTGTTACAGGGGATTTTGATGAAGGTTAAGGGGACCTAGTTTCTGAAAATACATTTTGGATCACAGCTCTTTATTTAAATGGTTAAACATCAACAGGCTACGTATGAGCCCAAATGATGATACTTAATCCTAAATGTCCTAGTTCTAAAATACATGGTCAAATCATAAAACATCAAACACAAAACAAAAAAAAACACGGTCAATCTGGTCTAGAGAAAAACAAACTGAACATTCTGCGAAGAATGGTACGGGTTAGGTTAAAATCGAAAAGTGACGCGACCCTATTGAAAACTCTCTGCAGTCCGTTGACACCTCCAAACATGCTAAAGTTGGACCGATGTATTGGTAACCGTAACATATAGTTGTTCCTAAGAGCTCGTGGCTGAACGTTGAGGTTTATGCGTTCCAAAATGGCCGGGCAATCTATATTCCCCTGCAGGGCATCCGAGATAAGTAGTGCTCTAGCAGTATCTCTGCGTACCGTTAGTGGCTCCAGGTTTATAAGCTGGCATCGGCTTTCGTAGCTTGGTAGTCGGTACGGATCCGACCATGGTAACCGCCGTAGTGCATACCTTAAAAACCGTCGTTGCACAGACTCGATCCTTTGGACAGCATTGTTGTACTGGGGTGCCCAAACAACCGAGCAGTACTCTAATATAGAGCGAGAGAGAGCACAGTAGAGAGATTTTAGGCAGTAGATATCCGTGAACTCTTTGGTAATCCTGAAGATAAATCCAAGTATTCCGGAGGCTTTTCCGATGACGTAGTTGACGTGCTGTTTGAAGTAGAGCTCAGAATCCAGAATAACTCCCAGGTCCTTTATTTGGCTAACACGACCAATTTCAGTACCGTGCAAAACATACTTATGCAGAATCGGACGTTTTTTATGTGAGTATGAAATTACAGAGCACTTAGACGGATTAACATCCATCCGATTTAGAGTACACCAATCAGCAAATGCAATCACCTGACGTTGAAGAGAATCGCAGTCTTCAAGCGAGCGAATTCGAAGGAACATTTTTAGATCGTCCGCATATGACAGTCGAGGCCCTTCGATCACCGAGTTAACATCATTGAAATAAATTAGAAAAATCAACGGTCCCAGGTGGCTGCCTTGTGGGATGCCGGACGTAGCAGCAAACGAACAAGATTGACAGTCGCCTATGACGACAGACAAACAGCGACCGGTGAGATACGATTGAAACCATTGCAAAAGGCTGCCATGTATTCCGAGCCTATCGAGTTTTGCAACAGCGATGCGGTGGTTCAGTTTATCGAAAGCGGCAGTCAAATCGGTGTAAATAGCATCTGTTTGAGCGTGTTCGGACAAAGTCTCGAAGATATAGGAGGTGAAACACAGCAAATTAGTGGTCGTTGAGCGGCCCGGCATGAATCCATGTTGATCGGTGCTGATGTACGGTTTGCAGTGAGCGAGTAAGTGTTCCATAATTACGATTTCAAACAATTTAGCAATGGCACAAAGCGAGGTAACACCACGATAGTTACTAACCTCGCGTCTATTTCCTTTTTTGTGAACTGGGAACATATGTCCGAGTTTCCAGCAGGATGGAAAAGTGCCGGAAGAAACGGAAAGGCGAAAAACATGGAGCAGCGGTACCATGAGGCTACTGTTCTGTGCCTTTAAAATCGCCGACGGGGTTCCATCGGGTCCTGGATTGTGCGATGTTTTGAGCTTCAAAAGAGCTTTTGAAATCATATCCTCGTTAATTTCGACACTACTCAAAGTTTCGCCAAGGGGAGGAACATTACTAGCTGCTAGTGCGATGTGTTCATCACTCAACATCTCGTCGGTGTAAACGCTGGAAAACTTCTCGGAGAAAAGCTCGCAGATATCTTGTGGAGTACGAGCTACTTTATCGTTGAGCATCATTGACGACGGCAATCCAGCTTCGTGGCGCTGCTCATTCACAAATTGCCAAAACTGTTTCGGGCGATGCTTGAGCTTTCTTTGCATACTCCGCTGATACTGTAGAAAGCATCGTTTAGCAACTCGTTTGTATGCGTGATTGATCCTGATGTAATGATTACGAAGAAACAGTGAGCGGTGCTTCGAGAATCTTTTCAATGCCGCTCTCTTTTCAGATTTGAGCTGACGAAGCTCGCTGGTTTGCCATGGAACACGAGCCGTGTGGTGAACCTTCTTTGGGACGAATCTATCTATTACATACGTCAACACGTTTGAAAGAGTTTGAGCAGCGGCTTCAGCATCCTCGGCGTCTAAAATACCGCTCCAGTCTATGCCAGACAGGAACTGACCTATACAACGGTGATCAGCCTTACGGAACTCATAGCGGACGGCATCGGGTATGACGACACAATCGTTTGGCAGCGTGGATCCGACAGTTAGCAATAAAGGTGGATGATGCAGTGTTGATTTTACTAAGGGAGCAGGTGCCTCGCACAGAGGAGGAGCTGTATCCCGCGCACTCACAAAGCAGAGGTCTAAGCTGCGGTTATTCTGGTTGGTGACATGATTGATTTGAGAGAGTGTCGCAGAGCTGTAGTTGTCCAGTAGGGTTGAAGCGTTGGAATGAATAGTGGAGTGGCTCACATCTGGATGGAGAAAACCATTGCGCCATTCCTTCCACGAGATACCAGAGAGATTGAAATCGCCTAACACGATTATTTCGTCGCTGGGTTTAGCCATTTCTAAGATGGAGAAGACCGACCGACAGTGGGTTTCGATGAGTGCTACGTCTTTTACGCGATCGGGTGGAATATATAGCGCGCACAGAAAAAGGTTTCGATCGCCAAGTTTGATCGACGTCCACACCTGTTCTAAGCAGATCCAAGCGGAGTTTTCAACTAAGGTCGCCCTAAACCTTGAATTTATAGCTACCAGTACCCCTCCACCAGTTACTTTCCTACTATTATCAGCACACCGATCACACCGGAAAACTTCGTAGGCGTTGTCGAATATCTGACTGGAGAGCGTGCGGCCGTCCAACCAGGTCTCAGTGAAAACTAGAATGTCAAAACTATTGTCGGATATGGCCACGCGGAAGTCGTCGATACTTGTGTTCATGCCACCGACGTTTTGATAGTAGATAGCAACCTCATGATGATTTGTGGACACGTCTCTGGATGTGCAGAAACTTGAACGCGACGTGGGTGGCATAGCGTAAGAAGCGTTCAAATAGCATCTGGAAGCGACATTAATTTCAGTGCATGAATGGTTCACGGGAGCAATGTACATGCCTGCGTTAGAATTTCGGAAGACCTCATCACCAGCGCCACACACAGGACCGGGACGGCTGTAGGTCGCTGGCGGGAGAGGCTCGACTGTGGTGGGCGGATCCGAGGCTTCCAAAAGGCGGATGTCAGGCGTGCGTCCCGGTGGCAGGATCGAGAAGGCACTACTGGAGTTGTTTTTCGTGGATAGACTGGAAGCTACAGATATTTCAGGGCACGGATGGTTGTTCAACGAAGCATGGTACTTGCCTGCGTATAAATGTCGGAAGACCTCATCGCCGGCACCACACACAGGACCGGGACGGCTGTAGGTCGCTGGCGGGAGGGGCTCGACTGTGGTGGGCGGGTCCGAGGCTTCCAAAAGGCGGAGGGCAGGCGTGCGTCCCGGTGACAGGATCAAAGAGGTATAACTGGAGTCACGTTTTGCGGATGGACTGGAAGCAACAGAAATCTCAGGGCACGGACGGTTGTTCATAAAAGCGTGGTACTTGCCTGCGTATAGATGTCGGAAGACCTCATCGCCGACACCACACACAGGACCGGGACGGCTGTAGGTCGCTGGCGGGAGGGGCTCGACTGTGGTGGGCGGGTCCGAGGCTTCCAAAAGGCGGGGGGCAGGCGTGCGTCCCGGTGACAGGATCGAAGGGGTATTACTGGAGTCATGTTTTGTGGATGGACTGGAAGCAACAGAAATCTCAGGGCACGGACGGTTGTTCATAAAAGCGTGGTACTTGCCTGCGTAAAGATGTCGGAAGACCTCATCGCCGACACCACACACAGGACCGGGACGGCTGTAGGTCGCTGGCAGGAGAGGCTCGACTGTGGTGGGCGGATCCGAGGCTTCCAAAAGGCGGATGTCAGGCGTGCGTCCCGGTGACAGGATCGAGGAGGTACTACTGGAGTTGTTTTTCGTGGATAGACTGGAAGCTACAGATATTTCAGGGCACAGATGGTTGTTCAACGAAGCATGGTACTTGCCTGCGTATAAATGTCGGAAGACCTCATCGCCGGCACCACACACAGGACCGGGACGGCTGTAGGTCGCTGGCGGGAAGGGCTCGACTGTGGTGGGCGGGTCCGAGGCTTCCAAAAGGCGGGGGGCAGGCGTGCGTCCCGGTGACAGGATCGAAGAGGTATTACTGGAGTCATGTTTTGCGGATGGACTGGAAGCAACAGAAATCTCAGGGCACGGACGGTTGTTCATAAAAGCGTGGTACTTGCCTGCGTATAGATGTCGGAAGACCTCATCGCCGACACCACACACAGGACCGGGACGGCTGTAGGTCGCTGGCAGGAGAGGCTCGACTGTGGTGGGCGGGTCCGAGGCTTCCAAAAGGCGGAGGGCAGGCATGCGTCCCGGTGTCCAAAAAAGATTTATTGTCTGTCGTGCGGATTCTTCTCTGCAAACACTCTTACGACTTTCCGTTGGTTTTTTGACTGGTTTTCAAACTCCCGGAAATAGACATTTTCGGGCCACGTTTCCTTAGAGAGTGCAGTTTCCTTGAGATCCTTTTTCATTCCGATTTTGAAAGTGACGAAACTAAGGGATACTGGGTCTCTATCTTTGGGAACCAACCTGACCACTTTGGGCACAACATCGGTAGGGAGATTCATACAACTCCTAACAAAGGAACCGATATCATCATCCGACGTGCATGGGTCAAACGCCGACAAGTATAACCAAAATAATTCCTCTGGAGGAGGTACTGTTTTCACCATTTCGGACGCTGCTTTGGAACCGCGAATAGTCGAGGATCTCTCCTTGGGTTGGCTTTCCACACGTTTCCGCTTCGGAGTGTTCGGGACGTTACTCGGTGTAAGCATACGATTAACACCGGACCACGGTGTAGACGCCATAGGGGTCATCGAATTCCCGTCGACCTTCGAAGACAAAACTCTGACTACTTCCTTCAACTCGGTAATTTCGTCCTTGAGATTGCTGAGGCTAGTCTCATCGGATACATTTCCAATAATGCAGCGTGAAGTGATATTGCGGAAGGGGTCGTTGGTGAACAAATCACCACAATCATCGCACAACCAATACACGTTTTTTGCATGTGCTCTCTGAAAGTCTTGAAAGGAGTTATCCATTTCGACACAGCACAAGTGGAACGACTTTTTGCAGTATCCACGACAAATAATTCGATCCGTGTCGGATGTCGAATTTTGGCACTTGGGGCAGGACATCTCGGGCACTAATCCGTGAAACAGGGGGGAAAACCGTAGCTATCGGTGAACGCAAGGTCGAACGAAATGCTATCGCCTATCAGTATACCGCACGCAATACACGGATGTAACGCTCAATGTTGCATGCAAGTACCAGAAAAACAAAAGTGCGCGGGTTGGCGGGAGGTGTGTATTTTTATTTCTGCTGATTGCAGAATAGGTTTCCAATATAGCACTTAAACTGAGTATAAGCACTTCACTTCACAGTTGTAACACGCACACAATCCACAGCACGAACGAAAGGACCATACAACACGATTTTAAATACGAAAGGAACACGAAAAAACGTAAATAATTATGCGCTTGGTACCGTACACAACCGTAATTGAACAGTGTTGCCACTCATGACCTTAAGAAAGCTTCAGGGAGATTTCAGCAGCGGTTAAAAGCGATTTTAAAACGTTTCAAGTGGTTTCAGAAGAGAGTCAAGACATCCCAGACTGTTTACTACGATTGTTGGACCGATGACCTATACTCAAGGGGCTCTTAGACAAACATTGAACTTACCACTTGTCAGCACAAAGTTGCATCAGGCTGTGTAAGCATGACTTTTCTTCAATCATTTAAGCACACAAGTTATGCATGCGGATTCGACGACTTATGCTTAAGGTGAATATATAACGAAGCCACAGCCAAAATGATCAAAAGCACAAATCTGAAGAACCATTGGACGGTTTTCTCTAAAAAGTTGATCGATTGGTCACCACCTGCAGGTAACCAAACGATCAACTTTTCAGCGCAAACCGACACGGAGTTCTTCAGATTTGTGCTCTTGAAAATTCGGGCTGTATCTTCACCTTAAGAAAGTTCTTAGGAAACCATAAATAGTCCTAATTAGTTTAAACCAATCCCATCCCTCCTAAATGCCCCCCTAAGCATGCCCTGAACTCCCCTTGACTCCACTTGCAACTCAATGTCCTTAAACCAACCTTAACCCTAATCTAAACCACTCCAACTGCTCTGAACACAATCAGATTTCATTTAGGTAACGTTACTGTAGGGAATGAGAGTGGGTGTATATTGAAATTAAAATAGAATTGATGCATATCAATTTAGAGTGTGTTGGAGAAGCCCTGTGAGTGAAACGAAAGACTAATTTAAAGAAAGGGGCTAACATGGATCTCTGAATTGGGAGAAAAATGTGGAAAGAGAAGGAGAGGAATAAAATAGAAAAACAAGTCAGTCTTATAACGAACTTTGTGGAAAGATGTTTGGTGGTATGAACGCTCTGAGTTTGGAAGAAAAGTAGCACCCAGCCGTATGAAGCGATCAGCCAAAGTGGGAGTGCGGCTTCCGCGAAACACGACAGTTACCTGGACCTAAATAGATTTTACCTAAATGGATTCGACCTAAATGGAGGTTTGAGTGTAGATTTGAAGGGCTTCATTGTAGGACAATTGGAACACCTAGAACATTTCAGAATATAAAACACCTCTTGATATTTTTGCCGAAGGTTAAAAGAATACATATGAACGTAACCCATATCTAAATTCAACTTTTAGAACAACTGATATGTCAATTAGTTCGTTTCTCCCAACTGTATGGTGTTCAGGATGTTCCAGGTTGTCAGTGAAGTCTCAAATACAATTATTCCCATTTTCCTTAAGGACAAACGTCTTGAAATCGCGTTTCAACAGTGCATCAGAACTTCAGATGCACAAATCTCAAAAAAGGAGCTTCAAACAACAGTGTACATATTTTATAATTCTGTTCTTGCTCACTTGTAATTAGCTTAACATGAGATGATCAGATGCGCTGGTTTTGTTTACGAAGAGATTTGTGCGCTCGAAATCGTGAGTAGGTGCCAAAGTCGGCCATTGTGGCGGCCATTTTGGGATTCTAATAAGTCTGTCCTTAATAGAGGACTCAAATTGCAACAACTTTGCCGCAGACAGTATTCTGTTTTATTGAATGTGTGAATTTATACAGCCGTTTCTATGTTGGGGTCATATAGGACTCCTCCGGCTCCAAAGGGTTAATTTGACATACTGGTCAACGTACACGGCCTTGTGCAAATCGAGTAATTATTGCAGCAGTGCTTCGTCCTCTCCGCTTGCCACGACTATTGACCACTGGAGTTCGTTCCGGATGCTTTTGATGTATTTCGGTGTCCAACTCTGACCTTCCGGAAACTGAGTACAAGAAGCTTGAAGAGGAGCATCTGCGACTGCGAGCTTATATGCAATATCTGATTGTTTCGTTTTTAACGTGTACTTCATAATGGCATTTGAACACTGTGAATTCTACAAATGTCAAATGACCACACACTTATTTTTTAATTGTCTGTTCGGTACTTTTTTGACGAGATTAGAACAGCAGTACGATCTCGGTAGTTTCGGTAATCGATTTTACTGAGGTTCAGTAAAACAACTGTCAAATTCGTATGGACAAGGTAAACAATGCATTTTTGCTGAACGAGCTCGGTGTTCAGCAGTTCTAATCTCGTCAAAAAATTACCGAACTAGGTAATCAAAATTATGTGTGCAGGGCACAAATTGAAAAGTGTCGTATGATCGGGGTAAGAGGTACATGTTTCAATGAATTCGATCAATAAATGTAAACCGAGACCAAACCGATCGATTGTATTCGATTTCCACAACGAGCTTGGAACATCATCCCCCGTACAAACGGAATTGAAAATCGTCATCGTCCGGGAGATTCACGCGAGCGAAACGCGAGAAGATAAGCATCATGATCGACCACATTGCATTGTTTGGGTAAGTCCCAAACAAACCCATGGTTGAGCCCCCGTAACAGACCACAGCCGCCACAGCCCAGCTGTGCACCTAGTGCCATCTGTGATCGTGATGATGATGACGATGAGTCCGCCGAATTCGATTCGAACTGGGAAGAAGACGGAGAAGAAATATTCACCGACGTGTGTGTCTAATGGTTTTCGAGCGCCTCATTTTATTGATTAGATTTATTGATCTGGTCGGGCTGATCACGACTTTTTTTCTTTCTTTCTCCGCGATGCGATGCTCTCCGATAGGAAATTCACAGAGCTGGTGGTTAACTCTTGTTGTTTGTTTTCGTGTTGCGGATTACGGAGTAGAAAAAGATGGTGCATGCTGCGAGGTAAACGAGGGGTTCGATAAACGGGTTACGTTTCACCACCAGGGCGGGTGCCAAGGGGCTAGAGTTCAAATTCTATTGTTCTGCTTTGGCATCGACAGCACCGTAGTTTGCCAATAGAAAGTTTTACGGGCTGGAATGGAGTTCCGGCTGCGAAATAAAATGTTATACTTTGGAACAGATTGACAGTTTTGTGAAAAGATTCCCAGAGCTTCTATGAAAAATTTTCTTTTATTAATATGGCACCAAATCAACACTTCACATCGACCACTCTATTGCTCTATTACTTCTTATCTCTGTTCTAAAAATGGCTGAGTACACCGAAATAAACAAAACAGATCAACAACTTCTAATGAGTGTCACAAACGGCAGTCACACTTTGTTTGTTTTTATATTTCTTGTAGCGATAACACAGATCGATTGTTGTATTGAGCAATACTTTGAAGATTGATTTTGGTTTTAACTTGTTCAATGTGTTGTATTTTGTTATAGCTTTATATACTTTATACAAGCACTTTACACGTGTTTATGCTTGTGTTGCTTCTGTTGTAGTAGTTTTGTTACCTTTCTTTTAAATTGTTTGAATTGTTCACATACTAAATTCAAGGTAAGTAGCATAAATCAAGAATGACGGTGGACGATACGAATGATGTTATTTCTTGTACCGGTTGTAAGAAGGAGAAAAATGATGCAAATATATGGATGACTTGCTTATACTGCTTTTCCAGTGTTCATTTGAAATGCCGAAACATATCAGTCTCATCAATTCGTAAACTCAAGCAAACATGTATTTTTGTACCGCTAAATGCTCAGACATCTACAAAAGGATCACTGATATGCTAGGCACAGACAAGCAGACGTAACTCTTAGAGGAAATTCATCAATAACGTTTGCTCGGAGTCTTTTACATGAACACACTGCCACCTGTTGTTACAACCGCGCGAGACACTGTCGGCTATGGTGGATTTCGATTCGACGTTTGTCCAACACGCACACTACTACACAAATCGCCTGTAACGTCAAAGCGATCGATCACTAGCGCCTCTGGTGGAAGGATCGCGGAAATCAAATGAAATTTGAATTGATCGTTTAATGCATGTGCCAAGTCGATTTAAAGAGTGTAAAGTCTGTTTGTCTGTGGTCTAGGCCTTAGTTTCCCAAACTTCGTTTCGCGACCCCCCAGCTGCATGCATTCACTCTTCGATTGTTCCACGAAAAGCGGGTTGACGACTCGCGAGAGCCAAGTTTGGGAAACGATGGTCTAGGCTCAGAGCTAGAAAAACCGATACAAGCTTTTATTTCTGCTCAAATGAGTGAGATTAAAAACGAAGTCAGCTCGATCACAATGGCCGTTGAAGACTCGCAACAGTTTTTGTCTTCTATATTCGATGATAAAGTGTATGATTTTGAAGCTTTTTGAAAGTGGGAAACGGTCGTCTTATGTAGATCAAAAGTGGATATGAAAAAAAAATAGTTGTTTGCTTTAAAATGCTACTCATATTTTGGAATGTAGTGTAGATAAAGCCAATTCTTTGAAATCTTTTGATCGTATCATCATTTTTAGATGTATCATTAGAAAAGCTTGTTTATAAAATCATTCAGATTTTTTAAATAAAACCAGCTGTCCCCGGCAAACTTTGTCTTGCCTACTGCGTTTTTTGACATTTCAAGTCCGCTAGCCAAGCCCAAGTCCCCGTTCAAAATGTATGAAAACCCAATTTTCTAAAATTCTCAATATTCCCATGTTTTTTGCCTCATAAACCTTCCTTGGGTGAAAACTAACAGAACAAAACTTAGACGATCCAAATCAGACCATCCGTTCGCAAGTTATGCGCGGTCCCACGTATGCCACTGCATTTTCGGAAAGCTAAGATTTCTAAAAATTATCGAAAAATATGGTTCATAACATTTTTCACGACTTTGTATTTGAAAATTCAACATAGGAATAATGAAAACTTGTTGGTAAACCGCGACATCCTCTGCTCAAATCTGCAACTCGCAAATAAATTTAGGGAATCTTTAAGAAATCTTTTATAGATGCCTGGAAGATGGTTCTGATGGTTCACCTTAGAGAAATTGCTGGAAATGTCCTCTTTAAATTCTGGGATAGATCTAAGTACTTAGCTTTACCCGAGCAGAGGAGAATAGCAAATTAATAACTACGAAATCAAATAACCTGTTTTTATATCTTGTTTTGTTATTATTAAATTATCAAAGCATAGTTTTCCATAACAAATTGTGTTGAACAATCTCATTTTTGTTATAATCAAGCTATTGATATACTTTCACTAAATAACATTTCAATAACATGTTTTGTTGAAGTACAAGTTTTGTTATTGTTGTACGATTGATCAACTTTTCAACAGTTGTACAATAGCCAAAAGTTTTGAAATCAAAGCTGCAATTCGACAATTATGACCTGTCCCTTTGCTATATTCCATTTTTGTTTTCAGTTAAGAAGGATTTTGAACGAATCCTCTAAACAATTCCTTAAATAATATTCGAAAAAAAAAACACTTGGAAGTTCTGGAGGAACCTTTCGAAGTCTTTAAAAGAACTTCTGGCACAATCTTCTTAGAAATTTCCAGAGTAATTCTTCTGAGCAATTAAGGGAATTTTCTTGGAAGAACCTTTTGAAAAACTTCTGGAGAATTCAATGGAAAAACTCGTGGTAAAATTCTCAAAGAAATTTTCCGGGAAATCTTAAGGTGAACTTCGGGACAAATGGTCGCAAGAATTTCTGAAGAAATCCTTGAAAGGATTGCATGCAGCATTTTGGAACAAGTTCTAGAGGAGTCTTTGAAAATCCGTGAATGATTCTGTTACAGAACTCTCGGAACAGTTTATGACGAATTCTGTCGACGAATTTTTGGAATAATTATAGGATATATTTCTGAAAAAAAAACTTCAGAGAAGTCCCTTGATAAACTTATTGAGTTCTTGATAGAATGAATTTGTGACGGAATCCTTACAGAAATCGATGGAGCAATTTTATTAAAAATATTGCAGAAATTTCTGGTGAAAGTCCTGTTGAAATCACCAGAGGAAGTTCAAGAGAAATTTTAGAAAAAAAATTAGCGGCATCCTTGTGGCATGCAGGAGGAAGTATTGTAACTTACTTAGTTTGATAGAAAAAATTTTTTTGCACTCCGATTATTATCAATAACATAATAATATCAAAATTTGTTATTGATATATTTTCCGAATTCGCTGTTATTAAGTTGTTATTCAAACTAACAGAACCAGTTATTTGAGTGGTTTTTCAGGAATTTTATTTTGTTATGATATTTGTTATTTTGCCGCTTATGACAGACACGTTTATAACATCATAAGTTATGTTAATAACTTAAAAATAATAGATTCTATTATTCTGTTATTTTGCCCAAATAAGGCCGGAACAAATGTCATTTTCTTCTTTTGTCACTTAGGTCATTGACTCGTCAAGGGGGGGGGGGGGATGATAAATTATAAATGTATTTGATGAAAAATTACCCAAACAATTAGGCAGAATCGTGTCAAACTCATCGGATTTGTTAAGACATTTTCTCGACGACTCTAATTTCACTTTGAATTTTTAAAAGTTATTGAATAATTTATTTGTATCCCCCCTCAAAATTTCGAATTCTGACAAAAAATTTCCAAGGGGGGGGGATGGCTGACATTAGAGAAAATCGAAATTTGTGTCAGTCTAACGCAGCTCCTTCTGCTCGGGTAGAGTAGAACAACGTTTCCAGCCTTGACTCTCGCGACCTTCCTGTCTGTTGTCACCCCGCTTTTCGTAGAATAATCGAAACGTGTCTGCAAGCAGTTGGTGGGGAGGGGGGGGGGGGGGTGGTCGCGAAACAAAGGTCGGGTGACTGTGCTTTACAAGAATCCTTGGGCGCGTTTCTCGTTATGGATTGTTTTTGAGAGAATTCCTCGATGAATTTGGAAATTAGTTTCTCGAGTAACCTTGGGGCTGTTCATAAACCACGTAGACCAGAATTTGGCCATCTCAGACCCCCCCTCCCCCCTCGTAGACTTTTGTCCATACAAAAATTTTGAAATTTGTATGGAGCGTAGACTTTGGTTAGAGCCCCCTCCCCCAAAAAGTCTACGTGGTTTATGAACGACCCCCTAAATTTCTGGAAAATCTCACGGAATTCCTGGAGAAATGTTACCGAAAAGTGTTGGACAAACCCTAGGACGAATCTGAGGAAAATTTTAGGAGAAACTTGAAGTAATTGTTGGAAGAAATTGGTAGCAGTTTCCGACAAAACCTAGTACATTTTTAAAAACTTGATAAATGTTTTGAAACGATCTTCAAAAATGTGAAAATCGCCAAAAATACTCAAATAATTTCTTAAAAGTACATATTTCTGTTAGAATCAAATCAAAACTTCATCAAAAGTTACTTGATTAATCATTTGCGCACGGGTGTTTTGTATGACCATAGGCGCTTGCTTGTGACGTAGTTTGGGGGGGGGGGGGTGGTGGCAGAGCTCTCCAGAATTGGACAAAAAAAATCAACTTTTTCTAACTCAGTGCAGTGGTTTTCATGTGAGTTTGCCTAAATTAGATGAACTGCGTCGATATTTTTCGGATTTCATTGATTTTGAGAGACCTTGATCCCCCAACTACGTCACAAGTACAAGTTGGCGCGTATGAGGATGACCAATGACCATGCTGAGAGTGACGGGTCCAATTCCCGGTCGTCCAAGAACTTTTACTAATGAAAATTTTCTCAAATTCCTTGGACCTAGAGAATTTCGTGCCTGCCACACGATATGCATTTGCAAAGCGATTATTAGCGGAGGAAGCTCTCAGTTGATAACTGGCTTCCCAGTGGGGACGTTTCGCCAGGAAGATGAAGAAGTGGAGAAACTTTCGCAGTTCCTGTAAAGAAGTTTATACAGTTTCTGCTGATATCTTCCTCAGCTTGAGCATGAGCTTGACACGATGTAGTAATATCGCCAGACCAGTTGTTAGAAACAGAAAATAATCGAACAGTTAATGGCTCACGTTTTTGGGTGCCATACTATGAACAAACAATAATAGAACCCTATGAATGCTCTCTTTTAGTTTTCATCACGAAAAGGAAATAGAACATTACAAATGTACAATAAAATATAACATCACGAATGCACACTTACAACACAAAATATAAAAATGCCCAATTATCATCAATTAAATCAATTAAATGAATAACAATTCACGATCACAGGATGACGAGGTTTTATTTATTGGTTTTGGTCCATCAGTTAATCCTGGATCAGTATTTTGTTTGGCTGATTGCATTTTTGTTAACAATATTAATTCTGTTTTAATAGCTTAATTTTGTCAAGGAAAACTAATAATAATGGGCCACCCCGAATCGGGTTGTAATGCAAGACTTGTTGACTATTTTCGACTGTTGAATTTTTACTGTAGGAGGATGGCTTTCCAGCCTTGACAAAAATAAACTACTATTTCATCTTGTCTGACGTTTCGGTCCATTTGGGACTTCTTTCTGGAACTCGAACTTCA
This sequence comes from Aedes albopictus, assembly GCF_035046485.1. Classification (NCBI taxonomy): domain Eukaryota; kingdom Metazoa; phylum Arthropoda; class Insecta; order Diptera; family Culicidae; genus Aedes; species Aedes albopictus. The sequence goes on from NC_085136.1 coordinate 246,755,265, forward strand.
CAGGTTTTCCGTCTAGTGTGGTTTTGTGGAACGTGTAAATGTCGGTTCAGAGATTTCCCTTGCAAAACCGGACGGTGTCGGTGTAAGCCTAACCGTGGAAAAGCTCTTGTTTAAGCTGAGCTGGATTCTAGTACCCGGCACTTGATCTAGCACCATTGAATTTTGGTTCCAAAATGAAACAAACAACACTAACAAGCATCTTTAGTATGTGAGTGTTGGTGATCTTCTACTTTAAGGCGAGAACGGTGTCAATAACGCAAGATTTGCTGGGATGCTGGGAACAGGAAAGAAGTGATGATTGCAATCGCTGGTTGCTTGGTTGTCTGACAGCGGGTTCACGTTTAGTGAATGAATGCCAAGCAAAATGTGTTGTATACGTTTATGATAGCTTGATACTGTTCAGTGAAGTTGGAAGGGCTTCGGCTTTTGCAAACCGTTTCTGGTGCTAGCGTTGGCTATCAACATGAATAACTTGATTTTATTTATGTAGAGAAGGCTGAGGAAGATACAAAAGAGAAGGTAGAAGACGAGCCAGTGATTTAACCCTAGACATTCTATATACGACACAGAAACAGTAGCCACTAGAACACCAAGCTGGTCTATAATCTTCTATAGCTGTGGAAGCTCCGATAATTAAGAGTTACATAGAAATGAATGCATTACATTGGTGTACTAATTTAATCACATAAATGTAAGTATAAACTCGTTTGAATGTGCATATAAACTTACATATACGAAAATAGTTTTATGTTGATACTAGCTGTCCCCGGCAAACTTTTTCTTGCCTACTGCGTTTTTTGACGTTTCAAGTCGCTAGCCAAGTCCAAGTCCCCGTTCAAAATGCATGATAACCCGATTTTCGAAAACTCTCATTTTTTCCATATTTTTTGCCTCATAAACCTTCCTTGGGTGAAAACTAACTGAACAAAACTTAGACGACCCAAATTGGACCATCCGTTCTCAAGTTATGCGCGGTCCCACGTATGCCACTGCATTTTTATATATATAGATAACGCGATTTGTTATGTTATTATTTTTGTTATAATTTATCTTTATTATCAAGATTTTCAACCGTCGGCTGATTTATCTCATATATTTAATATGTGATAACAAAGACAGAGCTGCTGCTTGACCAGTCATCATTATGGTTTCAAAATTATCTTTTTTATGACTTGTGTTTTTTTTTTGTGTGGAAACTGCGCCAAATTCGCAGAGCGCAGGTAAACTAAGTGCATTTCAACAAACAAGTTAGAATGTCATGATCAATAATCAGCCTGTTTTATAAAGAGTGTTTGGTGTAAAGAGTTATGTGCGGTTCGTTAATCCAAAGATCATTAGTTTGACGCCAAGGTGGCAAGAATACTGTTTTCGAATATTTTTAACCGCATATGTAAGATGTTACATTATATCGCAATAGTGTACATTGTAAATCGCTCAGATATCGTTGCAAGTCATAAAGCGTTGTTATTATCTCGCCAATGCACGTATATCGTCCCCATTTTTGTACGAATGACGCACTTTTGCAGCATCTTATGCGATGTAAGGGGGCGTCCATAAATGACGTAGCAACAAATTGTTTACGTCAAAAAGCAAAAAAAAAACTCGAAACTATGTTTTTATTTCAATCTGAACTTGCAGGTTTAACGAATATTATGAAAAAAAAACAACAACAGCAAGAAAACATTGCCGCCTGCCAGGTTCAGATCTCCAACATCAAGACCATAGGTGCAACTAGAGGAGATTATCACCAACGCTAATGACTTAATAAACAACCCATTGTGCTGCTTAATGCTGAAGAGCATATTTTAAGGACTTTGCAGGAGTTTCTTCTAAAACTCTTTCAGCAGATCATTCTGGAATTCCTCAAGGAGTTACTTTTGGGATTCCCATTTTTGAGAATTCCTCCCGTTTTGATTCCTGCAGCACTTCCTTCTGGGATTTCTCCAAGAATTTCCTTTGGGATTCCATTTGAGAATTCCTCCGTTTTGTATTCCTTCTGGGGTTCCTTCAGAGAACCTTCCAAGAACGCCTTCCGGAGTTCCTTGTTAGATTCCACCAAAAGTTCCTTCTAAGATTTTTCCGGGAGTTTTTTTTTCTAATGCTTTATAATAAAAATGCGATATCTCTACTGGTTTCTTAGATTTTTGCAAAAAATATCGTATTTCGGTATTTTTTGGGTTGGGTACAAAAATATGACATTTTTTTCCAAATATCTCGGGAACCAGTAGAGATATCATAATTTTGAGCACAAATTTGACCCAATTGGGTTTTAGAATCATCGATTTAATCTAGAAATGTTATGTTTGAAATTTAATTTTGAAATGTTTTTTGATGGTTTGTTCTAGCAAAAATTTCACTTAAACCCTCTGCACCACCCCTAAATATCGACCGAAATCGCTCATTTTTGTACAGCTCACATATTTCGACTAGTAGATCACTTTCCACTTGGGAAATCATATCCCGGAGAGATTTTTTAAAATTAGCCCCACCCTAGTGTATGTGCAAAATGGTAATCTGCGTAAGTTCCTGTAGGAATATCCCACAACCTCTGTTGAACGGCTTCTGCAGCCTCTACAGATGAACTTCCATTTCTAGCTTATTCAGAAGAATGTAGCTTTTACAGCTTCCGAAGATGTTCCCGCAGCATTTGTAGAGAAACTTTCATTGCTTCTGTGGAAAGGACGGCGTTTACTTCCACAGCTTTTAGCAAAGGTGTCTTCCACTTCTCAGGAGAATCTACCAAATTTTCCCAGACTGCATCGTCTGTGGAAAAATTTTCGTCAAAAAGCTTCTGTCAAAAAGTTTTCCCAGTTTCTAGGATATGTGTTGATCTTATAAACTAAAGCCTGCTGGAGCTAATGAACATCACTCTAAAATGGTGACACTTCCACCACCTCTATTAAGTAAACCTGCACTTGTCCTATTTTCTAAGTTCCAATTTGGCCACGGGGTGCCTCTTGAATTCTTCACAACTCTAGCCTCTTTTCCCACAAAAAGTGTCGAACGACATCGACAATCGTTTTCGCTGTCGGTCGCGACCGCGTCGGCCGCCATCAAGTGTGATGTACATTTTCCAAAAATGGCACCGCACGGGGCACTAGGCAGCTGAACAGCTGCCAACACAACTATTCGCATCGCTCAGCGCGATGCACCCGCTAGTTGGCGGCTGGGACGGTGGCAATAAAAGGAAGTGCAACCGTGTACCGGCCACCACCGGTACATACCACAACCAGTAGAGGTAGAGGGCAGCACGTGCTCGGCAAAAAACACCACCAAATCGCATTCCATTGCGAATGATCGCGGATCGCGGTAGGCCAAGAATTTTTCCCCTGTGCGGATGGTGAAGAGCTCTCTTGGCTTGCTTCGATTATATTGGGTGATGGAAGGTACTTACCAACTGCTTCTTTTTTTTTTCTCTCCGCAAAGGGTCCGAAACGACTTGGGATGGTGAATTCCGCGTTTGCCACCTGGTCCTGTTAATTTCGACTCGTTGGCTTTTTGTTGTTGTTGAATCTATGGTTTTTTCTTCTCTTCTCGATAGACTATCAGTTTCAGCTTCTCGGAGCAGCGCGATCGATTTCAGCTTTGAGCCCGAGTAATTTGATAGCTCTTCTCGCACTGCCAATTTTTTTGTGTATTTCACCAGGTATATTAATGAGAATAGAAGGGGCACTGCACTAGCAAACTCTACAAAAAAACCTAATAATCGAGTCATGAACAAGCGAACGGTGAAGGAGAAACGGACAGCTGTTCAGAACATGGCTGCGCTGGAGTAATAAAACTGTTCGATTGAGGTTGGATTTTTCGCCATGGAGCGCCGGTCTAATGTCGTTTTCGTTTATTCAAGGAGCGAACCTAGTTTCGCTCTGGATCCGCCCTAACTGCTGTCAAAACGTTCGTTTATTCGATCGAGTCGGATCCGGATCCGCCCCAGATCCGACCCAAACATGGCGAGGTTCGCTCTGCCGATTTGTTCCGATCCAACCCGAACGAGGTTCATCTGTCAAAATGAATGTAAACAATCCATCAAAACAAAACCAGAAAATCAAAATTCTTAACTATTCAAGCATATTAGAGATAAAGGACTCGCTTGAATGTGATTTGCATTTATTAATAAATGTGCCAACTATCACTTCCACGTGAGTTTAAATTCTAAAAGGAAGAATTTAACGAAAATGTGCAACTGACAGTTCGATTGATTTGCACAAAGTTTACATGTTGACTCGATTTGGGTTGGATCCGGATCCGTTTTCGTTCGGTTATTGCGAGTCAGGGTCAGCTCTGACCCAGGTTTAAAACCGAAAACGACATAAGGTGGAGCTCCGCGAGGCAGTGGTTTATTGACAAATAAACCCATTTTGACGTGAAAATAAAACTTCTAATAAACGTCACACACTGTGTGCTGGTGGTGCTGTAGTGGTGTCGCGAGATTGCGTCGCAGCCGGAGGTCGCCGCCTGCTTTGATGAATACAACGACAATGGCGCGCGCGGCTTGCGTTGCGGGAATGACTTGGAGAGGCTTGGTAATATATTAAGGTTTCTAGCATGCTGAGGCCCAAGATGAGAAAACCACCGCGAAGAAACCCCTTTCGCGAGTCAAGGGGAGAGTCACCCGGCGGCGTCGAACGAAGTTGACGGCTCGAGGAAGACAGAGAGAGGGATGGAGAGAAAGAGTCCCATTCACAAAACGGCTCGGCGCGACATGGCGCGGATCAGGCTGGAGATAGGCTCGTCGTAGCTCGCAGAGTCGCAGCCAGGCCATCTAACGAGTTTCAAACAGGTGATATACGAGCTTTGGCAAAACTCCGGGCAAACGAGTCGTAAACGGTCGCTTCGGAAGGAGAAGAAGAAACCCGCGGGTGACAGGGCCAGGACGCGCGGTGAGCAACGTGCGCAAAAAGTCTCAGTGTGCGGTACAGGTTTCAGAGGCTGTAGAGTACAGAGCGAGTGGTACCCAGATGTGTACATACTTATGGGAGCGTCCGGGAGGTATGTACATGGGCTACAAATCGCACAAACGACCTGGTCGTTTGTAGAGAACCAGCTGATAGCCTTCAGCTGGAGAACCACGGCTGGCAGTCGCCGTTCGTTTTGCATTTGAATGTCTTTGAAGATCGTTTCTACTTAGCAGCAGTTGATCAGACGACTCTCATTGCCAAAGGTCAGGTGAATTGCGAGGATCCAGGTCTGGAAACACCGTCTCATATTTTTTTGTTAAGAAGAGATTCGGTTTTGGCTTGTGTCATAACTTCTACTTAACGAGCGTGCAATTTTTCCACATTTTCGGCACTGAAAGTGAATTATTCCGAGCCATAAACGGAAAACAGGATTTCCCCCTTGTTCCCGTCCCTTTCTCGCGCACACTCTCTCTCCCTTTCTCCGAGGGGTTTTTACGATTTCCAGCACGCAACAGCATGCATTAAATTTTCGCGATTTTTTTTCGGATTCATAAACATAACTCGCGGGAGAGCGGAGTAAACTCACCAGTTGAAGAAAAGGCTCGAGCTGATACGAAGATTCAACTGGAATTACACCCGGTGATTTGAACAGGATTCATTCAAGACTTCTAAACAGGTCTACTTCTTTGAAGAAGTCTCCACAGCTTCGGTGGAGAAGTCTCCACAGATTATGTGGGAAAACCTCCACAACTTCTGTGGAGAATTCTCAACAGCTTCTGTGGAGAAGACTCCACAGGTTCTGTGGAGAAGCCTCCACAACTTATGTGGAGAAGCGTCCACAACTTATGTGGAGAAGCGTCCACAACTTATGTGGAGAAGCGTCCACAACTTATGTGGAGAAGCCTCCACAGCTTCTGTGGAGAAGCCTCCACAGCTTCTGTGCAGACGCCTCCACAGCTTCTGTGCAGAAGCCTCTACAGCTTCTGTGGAGAAGCCTCCACAGCTTCTGTGGAGAAGCCTCCACAGCTTCTGTGGAGAAGCCTCCACAGCTTCTGTGGAGAAGCCTCCACAGCTTCTGTGGAGAAGCCTCCACAGCTTCTGTGGAGAAGCCTTCACAGCTTCTGTGGAGAAGCCTCCACAGCTTCTGTGGAGAAGCCTCCACAGCTTCTGTGGAGAAGCCTCCACAGCTTCTGTGGAGAAGCCTCCACAGCTTCTGTGGAGAAGCCTCCACAGCTTCTGTGGAGAAGCCTCCACAGCTTCTGTGGAGAAGCCTCCACAGCTTCTGTGGAGAAGCCTCCACAGCTTCTGTGAAGATGCTTCCACAGCTTCTGTGAAGATGTCTCCACAGCTTTTGTGAAGATGTCTCCACAGCTTCTGTGAAGATGTCTTCACAGCATCTGTGGAGGCTACAACACTTCTGTGGAGAAGCCTCCACAGCTTCTTTGAAGAAGCCTTCACAGCTTCTGTGGAGTAGCCTCCACAGCTTCTGCAAAGAAGCCTCCACAGCTTCTGAGGAGAAGCCTCCACAGCTTCTGTGAAGAAGTCTCCACTGCATCTGTGAAGGCTCCAACACTTCTGTGGAGAAGCCTGCGCAGCTTCTGTGGAGAAGCCTCCAAAGCATTTGTGGAGAAGCCTGCACAGCTTCTGTGAAAAAGCTTCTGTGGAGAAGCCTCCACAGCTTCTGTGGAGAAGCCTCCACAGCTTCTGTGGAGAAGCCTCCACAGCTTCTGTGGAGAAGCCTCCACAGCTTCTGTGGAGAAGCCTCCACAGCTTCTGTGGAGAAGCCTCCACAGCTCTCCAAAGAATCTTGAATGGATTCTCTGAAGAATCGGTGGAGGATTCTCTGAAGAATCAGTGGAGGATTCTCTGGAAAATCCTCGGAGAATTCTCTGAAGAATCCTCGGAAAATTTTCTGAAGAATCCTTGAAAGATTTTCTGCAGAATCCTTGGAGGATTCTCGGCAGAATCCTTGGAGGATTCTCGGCAGAATCCTTGGAGGATTCTCGGCAGAATCCTTGGAGGATTCTCGGCAGAATCCTTGGAGGATTCTCGGCAGAATCCTTGGAGGATTCTCGGCAGAATCCTTGGAGGATTCTCGGCAGAATCCTTGGAGGATTCTCGGCAGAATCCTTGGAGGATTCTCGGCAGAACCCTTGGAGGATTCTCGGCAGAATCCTTGGAGGATTCTCGGCAGAATCCTTGGAGGATTCTCGGCAGAATCCTTGGAGGATTCTCGGCAGAATCCTTGGAGGATTCTCGGCAGAATCCTTGGAGGATTCTCGGCAGAATCCTTGGAGGATTCTCGGCAGAATCCTTGGAGGATTCTCGGCAGAATCCTTGGAGGATTCTCGGCAGAATCCTTGGAGGATTCTCGGCAGAATCCTTGGAGGATTCTCGGCAGAATCCTTGGAGGATTCTCGGCAGAATCCTTGGAGGATTCTCGGCAGAATCCTTGGAGGATTCTCGGCAGAATCCTTGGAGGATTCTCGGCAGAATCCTTGGAGGATTCTCGGCAGAATCCTTGGAGGATTCTCGGCAGAATCCTTGGAAGATTCTCGGCAGAATCCTTGGAGGATTCTCGGCAGATTCCTTGGAGGATTATCGGCAGAATCCTTGGAGGATTATCGGCAGAATCCTTGGAGGATTATCGACAGAATCCTTGGAGGATTCTCGGCAGAATCCTTGGAGGATTCTCGGCAGAATCCTTGGAGGATTCTCTGCAGAATCCTTGGAGGATTCTCTGCAGAATCCTTGGAGGATTCTCTGCAGAATCCTTGGAGGATTCTCTGCAGCATCCTTGGAGGATTCTCTGCAGAATCCTTGGAGGATTCTCTGCAGAATCCTTGGAGGATTCTCTGCAGAATCCTTGGAGGATTCTCTGCAGAATCCTTGGAGGATTCTCTGCAGAATCCTCGGAGGATTCTCTGCAGAATCCTAGGAGGGTACTCTGCAGAATCCTTGGAGGATTCTCTGCAGAATCCTTGGAGGATTCTCTGCAGAATCCTTGGAGGATTCTCTGCAGAATCCTTGGAGGATTCTCTGCAGAATCCATGGAGGATTCTCTGCAGAATCCTTGGAGGATTCTCTGCAGAATCCTTGGAGGATTCTCTGCAGAATCCTTGGAGGATTCTCTGCAGAATCCTTGGAGGATTCTCTGCAGAATCCTTGGAGGATTCTCTGCAGAATCCTTGAAGGATTCTCTGCAGAATCCTTGAAGGATTCTCTGCAGAATCCTTGGAGGATTCTCTGCAGAATCCTTGGAGGATTCTCTGCAGAATCCTTGGAGGATTCTCTGCAGAATCCTTGGAGGATTCTCTGCAGAATCCTTGGAGGATTCTCTGCAGAATCCTTGGAGGATTCTCTGCAGAATCCTTGGAGGAATCTCCGCAGAATCCTTGGAGGATTCTCTGCAGAATCCTCGGAGGATTCTCTGCAGAATCCTCGGAGGATTCTCTGCAGAATCCTAGGAGGGTACTCTGCAGAATCCTTGGAGGATTCTCTGCAGAATCCTTGGAGGATTCTCGGCAGAATCCTTGGAGGATTCTCGGCAGAACCATTGGAGGATTCTCGGCAGAATCCTTGGAGGATTCTCGGCAGAATCCTTGGAGGATTCTCGGCAGAATCCTTGGAGGATTCTCGGCAGAATCCTTGGAGGATTCTCGGCAGAATCCTTGGAGGATTCTCGGCAGAATCCTTGGAGGATTCTCGGCAGAATCCTTGGAGGATTCTCGGCAGAATCCTTGGAGGATTCTCGGCAGAATCCTTGGAGGATTCTCGGCAGAATCCTTGGAGGATGCTCGGCAGAATCCTTGGAGGATTCTCGGCAGAACCCTTGGAGGATTCTCGGCAGAATCCTTGGAGGATTCTCGGCAGAATCCTTGGAGGATTCTCGGCAGAATCCTTGGAGGATTCTCGGCAGAATCCTTGGAAGATTCTCGGCAGAATCCTTGGAGGATTCTCGGCAGAATCCTTGGAGGATTCTCGGCAGAATCCTTGGAGGATTCTCGGCAGAATCCTTGGAGGATTATCGACAGAATCCTTGGAGGATTATCGGCAGAATCCTTGGAGGATTCTCGGCAGAATCCTTGGAGGATTCTCGGCAGAATCCTTGGAGGATTCTCGGCAGAATCCTTGGAGGATTCTCGGCAGAATCCTTGGAGGATTCTCGGCAGAATCCTTGGAGGATTCTCGGCAGAATCCTTGGAGGATTCTCGGCAGAATCCTTGGAGGATTCTCTGCAGAATCCTTGGAGGATTCTCTGCAGAATCCTTGGAGGATTCTCTGCAGAATCCTTGGAGGATTCTCTGCAGAATCCTTGGAGGATTCTCTGCAGAATCCTTGGAGGATTCTCTGCAGAATCCTTGGAGGATTCTCTGCAGAATCCTTGGAGGATTCTCTGCAGAATCCTTGGAGGATTATCTGCAGAATCCTTGGAGGATTCTCGGCAGAATCCTTGGAGGATTCTCGGCAGAATCCTTGGAGGATTTTCGGCAGAATCCTTGGAGGATTCTTGGCAGAATCCTTGGAGGATTCTCCACACAATCCTTGGAGGATTCTCCACACAATCCTGGGAGGATTCTCCACACAATCCTGGGAGGATTCTCCACACAATCCTGGGAGGATTCTCCACACAATCCTGGGAGGATTCTCCACAGAATCCTGGGAGGATTCTCCACAGAATCCTGGGAGGATTCTCCACAGAATCCTGGGAGGATTCTCCACAGAATCCTGGGAGGATTCTCCACAGAACCCTGGGAGGATTCTCCACAGAATCCTGGGAGGATTCTTCACAGAATCCTGGGAGGATTCTCCACAGAATCCTGGGAGGATTCTCCACAGAATCCTGGGAGGATTCTCCACAGAATTCTGGGAGGATTCTCCACAGAATTCTGGGAGGATTCTCCACAGAATCCTGGGAGGATTCTCCACAGAATCCTGGGAGGATTCTCCACAGAATCCTGGGAGGATTCTCCACAGAATCCGTGGAGGATTCTCCGCAGAATCCGTGGAGGATTCTCCGCAGAATCCGTGGAGGATTCTCCGCAGAATCCTTGGAGGATTCTCCTCAGAGTCCATGGAGAGTCCTTGGAGGTTTCTCCGCAGAATCCTTGGCGGGTTCTCCACAGAATCCATGGCGGATTCTCTACAGAATCCTTGGCGGATTCTCCACAGAATCCTTGGCGGATTCTCCGCAGAATCCTAGGAGGATTCTCTACGGAATACTTGGCGCAGAATCCTTGGAGGATTCTCCGCAGAATCCTTGGAGGATTCTCGGCAGAATTCTTGGAGGATTTCCCGCAGAATCCTTGGAGGATTCTTTTCGGAATCCTTGGCGGATTCTCTACAGAATCCTTGGCGGAATCTCCGCAGAATTCTTGGAGGATTCTCCGCAGAATCCTTGGAGGATTCTCTACGGAATCCTTGGAGGATTATCTACAGAATTCTTTAAGGATTCTGTACAGAATTCTTGGAGGATGCTCTAAAAATTCTTTTAAGATTATTTAGGAAATTCTTGGAGCATCGTTTGCTATCGAAAAGCTACTCCAAAGGCGCATTCTACTCTCAGCTCTCTTCTTTTACAGCCCGCAATCGACCGATCCCGGATCCAAACGGCTTCGCGAGGTCCGTGATTTTGTTTTTTTTTAGTTTCGAAACCATCGCACCGAGAGCCTTTCTGCGAACGACTTTCTGTGCAGCACCACGGAGGATCAACGAAACGTAGCGCGCAGTGGGCGCTGCTGGACCTCGCAAAAAATAAAAATAAAAACGATTGCTGGGCAACGGACCACGACGCAACGGCAAGTTGCAACCACGTTGAAATCGAAGTAACTTGCTGCTGCTGCAGTAAGTCAGTTGGGGGAATCGGTGCAATATGCGCCGTTGGGGTGAAATGACCCACCCTAATATCGTTCTGATCACAAGGGGTTTGACTACGTCATTTGAATCGCGTTTTTGGGAAGAAAACATATTAGTCCTGTTCAACGACGTAGGTTGAACTTGCTCGAAGTTGCTGCATCCTGCTCTTACCCGTTTGTTGACAAATTGATGAGAGCAGGATGCAGCAACTTCGAGCAAGTTCAATCTGCGTCGTTGAACAGGACTATTGTAATTTTGTATACCACCAGCTAGAATGAATATTTCATGCGTTTCATGGCTAAAATCGAGTCATTCTTTGAAGACAGAGGGGCACGCATTACCCCTATCTCTCCTTAGTAGGAAGAAAGGAACCGTCCAAGTCGTTCGTCGTGCGCCTCCTTCGACCAACCAACGACTTAGCCCGCCTTCTGCGATCGTTGGGCAGTTGAATGGAATTTTTTCGCTTCCTTGATTCGCGCGTCGCCGCTTCTCATTTTCCGCTCACTATGCTCCAGCGCTTGACTTGCGCCAAATTTTATTTCAGTCAAAACTGCTTTTCCAACACGTTCAAACATTCTTCTTCCTGGATCTTGTGTAACACACTTTACCTTTTCTTCACCGTCACCACGCACGATCAAACTTCAAACAATTCCACCGACTGACCAAAACAGTTTCCACTTGACACTACGCGCACTAGTTGTTGCAAAATCCCGGATCTGGATCTATTCGGCTGGGGGTGGGGATGACACACCTTCGCACTATTGTCGGCTCACCAGTCGTAAACTCGAGAACTAATCTACCTAGTCTATAAATCCCACTTGACGATCACCCACCAATAACCGATCGAGTCACAAGAAACAGCAAAATCCGAAGAAATAAAAACAACAACAATCCGAAACTATTGATCAACAGTGATCAATCACCCGCGCCCGGAACGGGAGGAATCGCGCACCCAACACGAAAACAGCGCGATCAACCGACACTGGCAAGAACTGCGGCAAGACTGACTGAATGGAAGTGAATGGACGAATGCGTCGCCGCGATCGGCCAACTCGACGCGTCGCGGTGCGGCGTCTCGGCGATAGTCGGTTTGGTTTGTTTCGGTTCGGTGGGCTCGATCAAGTGCGCGATCGCGTCGGCGTCGTCGGTGAGCAGTGAGAAGTGAAAGGTTTCGATGCACTTTGTGGCAGCTCACGCGCGACGCGATCGCGCTGCAGTGAAACGGACGTTGAGGCTCGCTATCCAACATGCTTTTGCCCAAAGAGTTGAACATAACATCGTTCTTAACCATCAGAATCAGTCACTCGGATGACGACCATCACTTTTTATCCACGCGTTCTTCGAGTTTATGACCCATTTCTAACGATCCCGACGTGGTGATGTGATGGTTGGTGGAGCACAATTCCACGATCTTTTGAACCATGAACCACCAAGCAAGCAAGTGAATCATCGCGGCAGCCAAGTGTTCTGTTTTGCCAGGAGGCAGACACCCCATAGTGCACCACCGACGACGATCGGGAGGGGGACTCCTCTATGTTTGCGCCAAGTGTGCGGATAGACACCAAGCAGAAACATGGCTGACGACGAAGGAAGTTGTGGTGGCAGGCAGCAAAAGCACCCAAGCGATTCATGCTGCAGGAACCTTGTTTCAGCTTTGGCTGGCAGTTCCACTGACGAAGGAACGGCAACCGCCGCCACGCTCGGAACCGACGAAGCAAAACAAAACGATTTTTTGTCGCCTCAGTTGTGAGTAGGGACCTACCCACAGCTACCTACCAGTTGGGCTGTCCATAAACCACGTGGTCATTTTTTTGGGACTTCTCAGCCCCCCCCCGCGTGGTCATTAGCAGTGAATCAAAATTCAACCATCGCGCAACAATAACGACAATGTCGCAACCTGAATTTGTTGCGACATTTTACCCAATGCGACATAGGTTTGTCCCAACTTGAGCAGAATAGGACAAAGATTGTGCACCACGAGTTAATAGATTTTTAAGGCTTGCATTGTGATTTTCGAGAGGTACCTTCGAGTCGTTAAACACTGCAACGCTGCTAAAGATGTATCATCAAAAAGTTTCGATTTTGGATAAGTAATAATGGATTAGTCACGAGTTGAAAAGTACGCAACAACTTCAGCTTCCGTTTTGTCTGCAACAAACAATTTCGAGATCATGTCATTATCTGTTACCAGTTGGGATAAAAAGTAATCGTCGCGTCTTCTTTGTCTCTTGTTTTGTGCCACTTTTGTCTGACAATTTTTTTTCACTGGTCATTAGTCCATACAAATTTTTTTTTTCGTCCATATAAAATGGTCATTGGCCGAACCACCCTCATGACCACGTGGTTTATGGACAGCCCATTTAGATACGCAACAAACGGGGATTTGCAATGTCGATAGATTCATCCATATCGTTGGATGTCTGGTAAGAAGCATGGGCAAAGTTAGATTATAACTAAGGACGTGCAACGGTTCGTAGTCCCAGGTAGTAACCCTCTTGGCAGGTTTTTGAGAATTTGTTGTGTTTAGAACAGTTTTCGTATCACGCTTAACGCGTATAACGTTTGTTATGATTTAGTTGAGAAAAGTGTTGATCAGATGATTCTGCCTGTAAAAACAGGATGGTAGTAGGATGGTAAGCCTGTTCCTGTTGGAAATAGTGCAACGATTTCTGCAGTTCCGAGTTCTGGCTTGCGCACAGATCAATGTTTGACGTTCTCTCACTGTCTTTGCAACATGATTGATAATAAATGCAATAGAACCCAGAAGGGAATAGTTGAGGATGTTTTCTTGCATAATCGTTGTTGCGACAGGAATGAAAGGGCGACCACTGATTTTCGTAGACGATTTATTATCACTTCAATCTGTAAATATAGTTAATTTTAGTTCAATGTTTCATTATTATTACTAATTGTCTTACTTTTCAATGTCCCTTATAGTTCTGGACCCTTCTATTGCACTGTCCAACTCGGTTTTAGGTTAGTTTATAGTGCCTAATTAGTGTAGATAATTTTAACATTTAGGGTCTGTGTCAATTGGTGAATTAAAATTAATTTTTACTTAAACTTGACAGTTTACCTAAGGAAATAATTATCGAACTGTCAAGTTTAAGTGAAAATTAATTTTAATTCGCCAATTGACACAGACCCTTAGTATACAGTTTTTGCATGTAATTCCATAGTTTTACCTTCACTAGTTTGTAAGCTGGAAACAACACTAGTCTTAAGCACAAATTCGTTCTTTTAAGGTAGAATAAGTAACTAGGGTAATTGATCCGATCATGGAGGAGTTAAGCACTGGGTTCATGCTTAAACCACAATTATATCGCCTTAAGCAAACTTTTTGCATGGATTGAATTGAAAATGATAAAATCCATCCTTAATCTACGGGAAACTAACGAAATATTGCCACTTTGATGTTGTTATGAGCATTTTATTCGTTTTTATCTGAAAGAACATTGTGTTCCTAATGTTGCGGTATTTGTTCCTATTGTTGCGGTATCCCATTGAAATCATATGGGATACCGCAACATTAGGAACACTACCGCAACAATAGGAACACAGCAGCAAACACATTAAGGAAAATATTTTTTTTAAATAGGTTTTTGGGAAAATCTTAAGCAAACAAATGGTGCAATCTCATAATATAAACACCATACATCTATTAAAAATACCTTTTGGTAACATTTCAGTCGAAAAAGTGCTCAATTGCCATTACCGCAACATTAGGTACTACCACAACGATGGGAACAATTACCCTATAATAAGAAATAGCATGCGTAGCAAAATTCACGTTCTGTCTCTGTAGCTTTTCGTTTTGTTTTTACCCCTTTCCCTTGATGTCATATCAATAGTGACGGCATGTCACTGAAGTGGATGATCCGTTTGGGATAGGGTGCCCATCTCGACGGTACCGGTAACAGTCTCCCCCCGGTGCTCCCCTTCGAGTCCTGGGGTAGCACCTTGTCCACCTACGTCGAGTACAGCCAACCTAGTCGTTGGTCTTCTGAAGCTTCCCTGGCGAGTTTGTACAAGTGCTTGGCGAATTCGACCATCTGCTCCTTCGAAGATCTGCGTAACCTTGCCTCGTATCCAATCACATCGCCGAGCGCCGTCTGCGACAAGGACAAGGGCGCCAACCTGCAATAGTCTAGTTTCGTTGAACCATTTCGGCTGTCTTCTTATGACTGGTAGATACTCCACCAGAAAGCGATGCCAAAACTTGTCCAGCTGACTCTGTATTGCTCCCCACGTGTCATGTGTCGTCGTCCCGCTCCATGTTTTCCATCGCTTCGCGTCGGGTGCCGCTTGTTCGTCTGCTGCCGCTAGAGTGCCGGCCGAAAGTAGCTGGGCTTCTTTAGTGCTGCACGAGAGCGGTGGCCGTCGTCGAGATCAGCCGACTTCCAAGTGCCGCTCGCTCTGCTGCTGCCTCTCGTTCTGCTGCTGCCGCTCGGTCTGCTACTGTTGCTGGTGCGTCGCCTTTGAAATCCGTTGCAAGAATGACTCTCTCAGAGACGGGCACCTGTATTTATATTTGCGTAGAGGTACCCCTGTTTTTTTTTTTTCAAAAGCAATCCGATTGGTGGACGGAATCGACCAATGATGGACAAGCTGTTTCGGATAGGTGTGATTGGTTCGACAGTTCGACCAAGCAAAGCGGATTGCTAATAGTCACCCTTATGGTTGATTTGTTGTATTGGGAATTTCTTTCATTCATTTTTTTAACAATCAATTTTCATTTAATTTTACTTAGGTTTAATGCTTATTTCCTTTATCTCTACATCATGTAGACACCATAAACCGAAGGAAAACGGACAGCAGCAAACAAAATCTTTGACAAAAATGAAATGTATTTTTTCTCCCCGGGGGCCCCCTCTGGGCCCCCACATACCCGAATGATATGTAAACTGCCAGACTTTGTAGCTTTTTACCAGGTGAGCCCCTCTGGCTCACCTTTCTCAGGAAAGAGACGAACCAGCCAAGGGCTGAAAGTCTCTCTAATAAAGACAAATCAATCAAATCAACATCATGTAGACGCTTTTGCGATTCCTCGATGCCTACAGTACCTACTTTTCTTAGCGCCACTAGAGGTCTCCAAAAGGAAGTGATTGGGAGTCAATGCTTCCGACTACTCAGAGTCTAACGGCAAGTATGTCAGAGGCCTCGAATTTACAATGCTCTCTGCTTCAACAACCATCGTTTGCAATCCCTCATCGCTCAACTTCCCCTCTGCATAGGCATCCTTCATTGCCGCCTTCACAGACTGTACCAACCTCTCCCAAACACCTCCCATATGTGGAGCTCCAGGAGGAATGAAGCTCCACTTCGTGTTTGAGTTGGTGAACGTCGTTGCCAATTCCGTGTCGATCTGCTCTCGCAATATGCGTTCCGCCCCCTGAAAGTTCGTTCCGTTGTCGCTGAAGATTTCTATCGGCGACCGATGAAGCGTCGTAAACAAGATATGCAAGAGGCCGTTGATAAGCTATACGCTATCTCAAGGTGCACAGCTCGTACGGTGCGACATATGAAGAGGGCGATCCACCTTTTCACGCTTGGACGTCCTACTTTTGTTAGGAATGGCCCAAAATAATCCAGATCAACAAAGCTGAACGGACGGACATTCATCGCCAAGCGGGCTGGAGGAAGTGCCGCCATCGGTGGATTGCAAGGACGTGCCTAGCGAATCTTGCACAGCTGACAGCTATATTCTTTACGGTTCTACGTAAGCTCGAAATGGCGTAGTGTTGACGTAGCTCGTTGACAATGGTTTCGTTGTTACCATGCCGGTAGCGGCGATGATAGTCTTCTACCAACAGGTTGACAGCACGGTGCTTCGCAGGCAGAATTATCGGAAACCGGGTATCGTAGGTCACGTTCTCCGCAACAACAATACGGCTACGCTGCCGCAATAATCCGAGTTCGTCAAGAGCAGGCATCAGCTTTACCAAGTTGCTTTTCCGATCTAAAGGTTGTCCCGTCGATTCGGATATATTCCTTTTCAGGGTAGCAATCTCGTCCGGGTAACTTTCTCGCTGTACGAGCTTCCAAAATAACTATTGAACGAAAAGTAAAATAATATCGTTTTTCTTCGTTAAACGGGTCCCTATCATGTTGCCTTCAAAACGTAGTACTAGATTTTTTCGCGTTCCATTTGTAGCTTTAGTAATACAATTTAAAAAAAATACTCCAATGCGAACTTTTGCCCCATAGTGGGGGCAAAAGTTCGCATTATGCGGTGCAAAAGTTCGCACCTTGTACAGGGTAGTTTATTGGTGGGATGTTCATTTATTTCATGTTAATTCATGTTCATCTTTTCACTCTAGCCATGAAATCTGTTTCTTTCTGTTCTTAGAATTACGACCCAACTGGAATACGACCTGGTGTTCAGCTTTTGTATAGAGTGTGTTTTATGAAGACTTCCACAACTATTAACTAAGAGCTGTCCTTTACAGCGTTACTGAAGTTGTCAAAATACATTGTGGGGTAATCATAGAGATACGTGTAGCAAAAATACATGAAAAAAAAAATCAAATATGCAGCAAAACTTTGGAACGGGACTGTTATCGAATTTTATTCTGGTCAAAATGGTGATGGACTTTAACTGTGAATTTACAAACTAAGCAATGAAAGACCCCGGTAAAGTAGATGAACATAAGACCTTCAAAAACATACGAAAAGACACGACGAGGATAACGGAGAAAATGTTTTAAAATGTTTTTAGTCATTTTTCATTTATTGATTTAAATTGGTGAACATAATGTATGCCACACAATCAATCTTCTTACAAAAGTAAATTCAAACTCTTTGCCGCAACGATTTCAGGTTGCATACTCAGAAATCTAGTGCGAACTTTTGCCTCACTGTCGGGGTTTTAACAAAACAATGTCTCTTTCTGCAAGAAGCACTAGTAGTTTATTGTTTATTCGAGTGCACCTCGCGAATAACAGTTCTCTGACATCGAGATTTTATGATATTCTTCTTCTTCCTGTTACTACAAATTCTTTTTCCAAAAGATCCAAAAATTCTATCAAAACACCGAGAAACACATTTTTTCGCAATACTCTGCCAAACAAGAACGAAATCGTTCTAATTTTTATTGGCGAGTTGCTGACCTGATTATGTGTCGAACCCTTACAGATTTGTTTGGGTTCTTAACTCGTGCTCAGAAAAAGACCCACTGCGAACTTTTGCCCCGTGCGAACTTTTGCCCCGCATTACTCTATTCCATGACGAAAAACGCTCAAAGTCCAGTGTTGGAACGAATGCGAAATGGAACAGTACTGATGGTCTGATGTCTTCGTTTGTAGACTCGATTGGATTGGCTTTTCTGGGCCACGATTCCTCTGAATGCCGCAGAAATTCTGGCCCGTTGAACCATTGGCTTTCCGGACTGAAGTAAGGCCCACTACCCAGCTTGGTTGCCTCATCTGCTGGGTTGAGCTTGGACGGAACCCACTGCCATTCATTAGCTTTCGTAGTCTCCAAAATTTCACCGACTCTATGGGCTACGAAGGGTTTGTAGCGCCTCGGATCCGAGCTAATCCACGCTATAGCTCTCGTAGAGTCCGTCCAGAGGAACCTCCTGGAGAATACGATAGGATGATTATCCTGGACGAATTTCAGCAAACGTGTACCGAGGACACATCCTTGCAGTTCTAATCTCGGAATAGACATCGGTTTAAGCGGAGCAACCTTGGATTTACCAGAGACCAAAGCACAGGCAAACGTTCCATCTCCAACAGCTGTTCGGATGTAAACTGCACACGAGTACGCTATCTCGCTGGCGTCCACGAAAACGTGGATTTGGGCATCTTTGTACGTTTGTTCTGTTGCCCGTAGGAAAAAACAACTCGGTATTCTTACAGCTGCTACAAACTAGATCATCTTCGTCCAATGATTTAAGTGTTCAAATACTGCGTCACCGACTGCTTCATCCCATTCTGTCCCAGCTCGCCACAAGTCCTGAATAAGAACCTTCCCGTGAATAACGAAGAATGTCAAAAGCCCGAGAGGGTCGAACAAAGACATTACGCATCGGAGCACCTGCCGTTTCGTCGGACGACTACCGCTATCCAAGAGCTGCCTGACGTCCTCTCTCAAGCAAGTGGAGAAGCTTAACTCGTCCGTATCAGTAGGTCGGCTCCAGAGGCACGTTCTCCTCCATTTGGGAAATTTGTGCCAACTCGTCCGTACTTGAGGATGAAGACCAAAGCATCCCGAGCACGCGTTCAACTTGTTCATCCGATTCAAGATACAGCTTTTTATTGTCTTCTTGGGCTGTTTCTCCAAGTGCTGCCAAAACCCTTTTGCTGTTCCACCTCCAATTGCGAAGATGAAAACCGCCGTTACGATGTACTAGTCTCACTTCTACAGAAACCTTATCCGCTTCGCTTTCGCTGCCAAAGCTGTCGAGATAGTCGTCGACATAATGGCTCTTCAATATTCCTTCCACGGCTCTTGGGTATTGCTGCTGGTGTTCCGAGGCATTTAAGTTTTTCACGTACTGTGCCGATGCAGGCGAGCACGTTGCGCCGAACGTAGCGACGTCCATGAGGTAAGTCTGCACTGGTTCATCAGAAGTTTCGCTCCACAGGAAGCGCAGGGAGTTTCTATCCTCAGGTCAGATGCCCACTTGATGGAACATCTGTTCTATATCTCCGCTCACAGCAACGGAATACATCCGGAAGCGAAACAGTACAGCTGGTAACAATGTTAGCTGGTCCAGCCCTTTCAACAAGACACTGTTCAGCGATACACCAGAAACTTTTGCTGCTGCGTCCCATACATGCCGCACCTTTCCTGGTTTATTTGGGTTCGTTACGGCTCCTAGCGGTAGAAACCAAATTCTCCTGGCATCCGCAGTCTCCAGGTCTGTTGAAGTGGCTCGATGAGCATAGCCTTTGTCGGTGTATTCCTGTATCTGCCGGCATATGTTCTCTTTCAGAATGGCTGCCGCTCCATCCTCCGTTGAAGGCACTGATATCGTCGCAACGCCATGCCATGTCCGGTAGTTCGATGTCGTCCTTCTTCCACAGTAGGCCTGTTTCGAAGTGGCTACCGATTCGCTTAGTCGTCGTCTCCAGCAATTCCTGAGCACGCCTTTCATCCGGACTGAGCGTTGTTTCCAGCTGCTTCACTCCATTCTCTTCCACCGCAAAGAACTGCTTCACGGTATCGTGTAGCTCATCGTCTCTCGTACATCCGCAAACATGGAAGCTGAATCGTTCGTTATTTCGAGAACTTTGTCGCCCATAGACACACCATCCCAGTCGCGTCTATACGGCGATTGGTCCATTTCCATCTCCTTCATGTAACTTCAGCGGTACAGCAAGCTTCAGGTTGTCCACTCCGATCAAAATTTCCGGTTTTGCATTGCGGTAGCTTTGAATCGGCAGTTGCTTCAAATAGGCAAACTTTTCTGCCGCCTCTTCTAGCTCGAATGTTTGCGTTGGTAGGTTCAAGCTCCTCACGGTATGAGCGTTCACGAGCTTACGAAGTCGCTTCTGCCCTGGCCCGGAAATGGTGAACGATACTAGACGAGAATGCAGAACCCGTAGCTTCCGGGAAGGTAAGCCCAGCTTCCTGGGTTAGTGGGTTGGTGTCAGGCCCTGCGAGCCAGCCGTAAAAAAGACGAGCACCGCAAAATCAACAAGAGAAGAATGCGAACCGATACCAATGGCAACAACCACAGCGACGAAACGGAACTTGCGATTGGAAGCTCGGTACGTGGAACTGCAGATCTCTCAACTTCATCGGGAGCACCCGCATACTCGCCGATATACTGAAGGACCGCGGGTTCGGAATCGTAGCGCTGCAGGAGCTGTGTTGGACAGGATCTATGGTGCGAACGTTTAGAGGTAATCATACCATCTACCAGAGTTGCGGCAACACACGTGAGCTGGGAACAGCTTTTATAGTGATGGGTGATATGCAGAGGCGCGTGATCGGTTGGTGGCCGATCAACGAAAGAATGTGCAGGTTGAGGATCAAGGGCCGATTCTTCAACATTAGCATAATAAACGTGCACAGCCCTCACTCCGGAAGCACTGATGATAACAAAGACGCATTTTACGCGCAGCTCGAACGCGAGTACAACCGCTGCCCAAACCACGACGTCAAAATCATCATAGGGGATCTAAACGCTCAGGTAGGCCAGGAGGAGGAATTTAGACCGACGATTGGAAAGTTCAGTGCCCACCAGCTGACGAACGAAAATGGCCTACGCCTCATCGATTTCGCCGCTTCCAAGAACATGGCCATACGTAGCACCTTTTTCCAGCACAGCCTCCCGTATCGTTACACCTGGAGATCACCACAACAAACGGAATCGCAAATCGACCACGTTCTGATTGATGGACGGCACTTCTCCGACATTATCGACGTCAGGACCTATCGTGGCGCTAACAACGACTCTGATCACTACCTGGTGATGGTTAAACTGCGCCCAAAACTCTCCCTTATTTACAATGTACAGTATCGGTGGCCGCCCCGGTACGATCTAGAGAAGCAACCGGATGTCGCCTCAGCATACGCGCAGAATCTCGAGGCAGCGTTGCCGGACGAGGGTGTGCTCGACGTGGCCCCTCTAGAGGACTGCTGGAGTACAGTCAAAGCAGCCATCAACAACGCAGCCGAGAGCTCTATCGGGTACGTAGAACGGAGTCGACGAATCGATTGGTTCGACGAGGAGTGCAGAGCGGTTCTGGAGGAGAAGGATGCAGCGCGGGCGGTAATGCTGCAGCATGGAACCCGACAGAATGTGGAGCGATACAGACAGAAGCGGGAGCAGCAGACCCGTCTCAGGGAGGGAGAAAAAGCGCCGCCTGGAAGAAGCGGAGTGCGAGGAAATGGAATTGCTGTGCCGTTCACGAGAAACACGTCAGTTCTACCAGAAGCTCAACGCATCCCGCAAAGGCTACGTGCCGAGAGCCGAAATATGCAGGGATATGGACGGAGGTCTCTTGACGGACGGACGTGAGGTGATCGAAAGGTGGAAGCAGCACTTTGATCAGCACCTGAGTGGCGTGGAGAACGTAGGCACGGGAGACCACGGCAATGGAGGAATGACGACGCCAGTGCAGCGGAGGACGGAAATGTAGCAACTCCCACGCTGAGGGAAGTTAAGGATGCCATTCACCAGCTCAAAACCAACAAAGCAGCTAGTAAGGATGGTATCGCAGCTGAACTCACCAAGATGGGCCCAGAAAAGTTGGCCACCTGTCTGCACCGGCTGATAGTCAGGATCTGGGAAACCGAACAGCTACCGGAGGAGTGGAAGGAAGGGGGTAATCTGCCACAAGAAAGGCGACCATTTGGAATGTGAGAGCTTCAGGGTGGTCACTATTTTGAATGCTGCCTACAAAGTGCTATCCCAGATCATCTTCCGTCGTCTGTCACCTAAAACGAATGAGTTCGTGGGAAGTTATCGGGCTGGCTTCATCGATGGCCGGTCGACAACGGACCAGATCTTTACCGTACGGCAAATCATCCAGAAATGCCGTGAATACCAGGTCCCAACGCATCACCTGTTCATCGACTTCAAAGCGGCATACGACAGTATCGACCGCACAGAGCTATGGAGAATCATGGACGAAAACGGCTTTCCTGGGAAGCTGACTAGACTGATTAAAGCAACGATGGACGGTGTGCAAAACTGCGTAAGGGTTTCGGGTGAACTATCCAGCTTATTGGAATCTCGCCGGGGACTGCGACAAGGTGATGGACTCTCATGCCTACTCTTCAACATCGCTTTGGAAGGTGTGATGCGATGAGCCGGGCTCAACAGCCGGGGAACGATTTTCACAAAATCCGGTCAATTTGTGTGCTTTGCGGACGACATGGACATTATTGCCAGAACATTTGGAACGGTGGCAGAGCTGTACACCCGCCTGAAACGCGAAGCAGCAAAGGTCGGACTGGTGGTGAATGCCTCAAAAACAAAGTACATGCTGGTAGGCGGAACCGAACACGACCGGATCCGTCTGGGTAGTAATGTTACGATAGACGGGGATACTTTCGAGGTGGTGGAGGAATTCATCTATGTACCTCGGATCCTTACTGACTGCTAACAACAACGCGAGCCATGAAATTCGGATGCGCATCATCAGCGGAAGTCGGGCCTACTACGGGCTCCAGAAGAAACTGCGGTCGTAAAAGATTCACCGAGGCACCAAATGCACCATGTAAAAAACGCTAATAAGATCGGTGATCCTCTACGGGAACGAGACATGGAGCATGCTCGAGGAGGACCTACAAGCACTCGGAGTTTTCGAGCGACGCGTGCTAAGAACGATCTTCGGCGGTGTGCAGGAGAACGGTGTGTGGCGGAGAAGAATAAACCACGAGCTCGCTGCACTTTACGGCGAACCCAGCATCCAGAAGGTGGCCAAAGCCGGAAAGATACGGTGGGCAGGGCATGTTGCAAGAATGCCGGACAACAACCCTGCAAAGCTGGTGTTTGCAACTGATCCGGTTGGCACAAGAAGGCGTGGAGCGCAGAGAGCACGATGGGCGGACCAGGTGGAGCGTGACTTGGCGAACATCGGGCGCGACCGAGGATGGAGAGCGGCAGCCACGAATCGTGTATTATGGAGAAATATTGTTGATTCAGTTTTATCTTGAATTTGATGTAATACTAAATAAATGAATGCTTCAAGGCATTCTTAAAGAATTCTTAAAGAAAGTGGCAAATTAGTCGTCCTTGGAGAAACTTCTGAAGAAATTATTCGATTTTATCTTATCAAATCAGGTACCTGTTCCTTTACTATTTTCATTCTCCTGAAAACAAAGGAATGAAGCGCTTTTTTTTATTTTTGTTGGAAGTAGGTACGAATGATAACAAAAATTACGTAATTAATCGGTGCGGTAATCGCTTTGTTTTCGAATATTATGAACTTGGGATTGTATGATTACTAAGGCACGTTGACCCTACTACCCTTAGAGATTGTTTTAAACGCATTTTCGAAGGAATTTCTGGAGGAATAAAATATAAATCCTGAAGACATTCCTGACTGAGATGCTTGATGGAAACTTAGAATGATTTTTCAAAAGGTTTAGTGAAAGAATTTTTAAGGAGTCTTATCAAAAGTCGCAATAGATATTTTTAGAAGATCTCCTAGAGGAATTATAGCGAAAATTCCTGAAGAAATCCTCGGTGAAACTCCTAGAGTAGATGGATATTAACGAATTCGTTGGAAGAAATCCAGAAGGATTTTTGGAACGAATTCCTACCAAAGTTCCGCTAAGAATTTTCTTAGAGGAACTTCTGTAGGGATCCTTGGAGGTTTTTTTTTTAATAATTATCCAATGGATTCTTTGGAAATTTTTTGGAAGATATCTAGGATGAATCTCTTAATAAAACTTTAGCGAAATTCCTTGAAGAATCATTGCAGAGGGAGTTCTTGGAGGATCTACTAAAGGAATCTTTGGAAGAAATTCTTAAGAAATCTTCAAAGGATCGCCAAGGAATATTCATGGCCAAGGAATGCCAAGATAAATTCTTGGATACATCTATGGAGAAATGCTTGACTTCCGTAGAAAAATCATTTTCTTTCAGGAGGTCCTCCAAATATCCCTGGAGTATCTCCTGAAAAAAAACCATGGAGGAATGTTTGAAGAAATTCTAGAAGGACTTCTCTTCCTCTGACGGAATTCCGATGTAATTTCTTGGAAAGATATCTGGTCGGCTGTTCGAGTCCGTATGAAGTTGATCATCAATATTAACTTCCTTTCTCGATCAGCCTAGATAGCTGTGTAGTGTCGGTAGCGATTGTCTCAATTGGCTAAGAATAACACTACGGACCGCCTGTTCCGGTGGTAAGAATCCACCAACAGGTGACCCTTAATTCATGGTGTGATGCGGCTTTATGCTTACCGTGCCTAGGAATGAATGGCTAGGGGGTCTAATAATAACCTAACCGCTAACGGAGCCTGTGGAGTATCAGGGCGCCCTCCACAGTATGTAGCCCTTACTGCGCTAACCGGAACAATGGTGCAGTGGACCTTGTGTTTCTCCGAGACAATCAGCTGCCCTTCTTTAGTCTCACTTGAGGCTAAATAAGGGCGGGATTATGAAGATGTTGTTAATTAGTTTAAATTTTCACCTATATGGTTTCGCATTATGCGATTTACACAGTGTATTCTGTGTATCCTCGCCTTTGGCGTTTTCCAATCGATACCGATTTGGTTTTATCGTTGCTGTTCTTTGTTGTGCTGTTGTTGCGAAGAGTTTAATCTTACCTAGTTTTGGTAGTGGCTACGGTTAAGATAGCTCAGATCAATCTTCAGCATAAAAGAACAGCAACGATCAATCTTTGCAGACTTATGCAAAATGGTACAGCCCAAGTGGCCTTGGTACAAGAACCTTACTTTCGTAAGGGAAATTTCTATCTAGGAAACCTTGTGAACCCGGTGTTTGCCACTTTCAGTAAACATGAAATGGCAAACTCGCGTGTCATGCCTCGAGCCTGTGTGCTTGTCAACAACGCAACAGTTGCTACACTCATCTCTGAACTAACCACCAGAGATGTATCACAATTGCTGTACAGGGGATGGCCAAAATGTTTGGGATAGGCAACTTTTTTTCTCCCAAGAAAAAAATCAACATGCTGTAACTTTTCATAGAGTGCATCAAAAAATCTCAAATTTTGACTGTTTGTCAACCTATTATGTGTGCATCATTGGTACAAATTTGGGCTCAATTGATAATTTTTTCGCGAAGTTAGAACCGTTCGCGTAAAACACTATTTTTTAGACAACTATTTTTTGAACTGTCATATCTCGGAAACCAGTGAACCGAATTGAATGAACTTTTTAACGTTTATTAACAATATATTGATACTTAATACGACGTTATAAAATGTAATATTTTCTCACGGCGAATTAAGTTATATCGGGTTGAAATTTTTACCCATATGAAGGAAAATAAGTAAAATTTACAATACCACACAAAAATTATTAAATGTGTTCTTCCTTCAATCTAAATAGGCTCTAATATATCTGATTAGAGATAATTTGAGAACAGAAGTGGAAAATCTTTGGATATCAACACTAAAATTTATTGACATTGATGTAAAAAAATTACATTTTTTCGAGAAAAGTCCAAAAATTGTCAATCTATGATAACTTTTTTCAACGTTTAAAACTACCTATGTTTTAATAGTTTGTGAAGCATTTACATATTGTTAGTGTACGTTCAAAATTTCATTCAATTCGGTTTACTGGTTTCCGAGATATGACAGCTCAAAAATGAGTTGTCTAAAAAAAGGTGTTTTACCCAAACGGTTCTAACTTTGCGAAAGATTAATCAATCGAGGTTGACAAACAGTCAAAATTTGAGATTTTTTGATGCGCTCTATGAAAAGTTATAGCATGTTGAACTTTTTTGTGAGAGAAAAAAAAGTTGCCTATCCCAAACATTTTGGCCATCCCCTGTATCTGTTGGAAACCTCAACAGGAAATACGTCTATTGTTCTGTGTATTTACCGCATGATGAACCATCCCCTACGGATGCTTTCAAACAAGTCATCGCATACTGCACTTCAAAAGGCCTTCCGCTAATTGTTGGCAGTGATGCTAATGCTCACCATATCATCTGGGGCAGCTCAGACATTAACTTGAGAGGCTCCAGTTTGATGGAATATTTAAGTAGTACACATCTTGCATTACTTAACATGGGCAACCGCCCAACCTTCATGGTATCTGCTAGAGAGGAAGTGTTAGATATATCGCTTTGCTCTAGCAGAATTAGTCACGAGCTGACCAATTGGCATGTGTCAGATGAAGAATCTTTATCTGACCATCGCTACATCTTTTTTGAACATTTTAATGTTACTTCGCAAACATTGCGTTTCAGGAATCCTCGGTCAACAAACTGGGATCTTTATACTGATTTGATTGCAGCCAAATTTCATGGATATTCGCCATCCATTGACACTCCAAGTGATTTAGATGATGCCGTTGATACTACAACGACCTTCATCATGGAAGCTTTTGAAGAAGCTTGCCCTCTACGGTCTGTGAAGATCACAAGAGGAACTCCTTGGTGGAACTCTGATCTGGCGAAACTCAGGAAACAATGTAGAAAGAGTTGGAACAGACGACGTTCGGCTGGTTCGGAGGCTTTCAGGTCGGCTCGCAAGGCCTACAGGAAAGCTCTCCGGTCTGCTGAACGATCCGGCTGGAAAAACCTTTGTACAAATGTTTCCAGCTTGAGTGAAGTCAGTCGGTTAAACAAAATCCTTGCGAAATCTAAGGATTTCCGGGTGAACGAACTTCGTTTGCCAAATGGCGATCTGACTTCCTCTGATGAGGAAGTTCTGGAATGCTTATTCAGCACACACTTCCCTGGATGTGTGGATATTACATCTTCGGATGATCCTGATGTCTTTTCTTGTAGTTATGATTCTTTAGCTTCGGCTCGGAGTATTGTAACTATAGAATCGATTGAGTGGGCTCTTAATAGCTTTGCTCCTTTCAAATCTCCTGGGGCAGATGTTATTTATCCTATTTTGCTTCAGAAGGGATTTGATTATTTCAAACATGTTTTGAAAAAACTACTTGTTTGCAGTTTTGCTACAGGGTATATTCCCTAATCCTGGCGGGATATTACTGTAAAGTTTATTCCAAAAGTGGGTCGTGCGTCGTATGAAGAAGCAAAGAGTTTCAGACCTATCAGTTTGACCTCTTTTCTTCTGAAATGCTTAGAACGCATTGTGGATCATCACATCCGTGATGTTCATCTGGCCAACGTGCCTCTTCATGTGAACCAACATGCCTACCTATCTGGTAAGTCCACTGTGACTCTTTTACACAAGGTTGTTTACGATATCGAGAAAGCATTCGCTCAAAAGCAATCTTGTTTGGGTGTTTTCTTAGATATCGAGGGTGCCTTTGACAACGTGCCTTTCGATGCCATATTGGAAGCCGCACGGAGTCATGGTATATCTCCAATGATTTCCAATTGGATTCACCAAATGCTCAAAAACCGATATCTCTTCTCGACATTGCGTCTAGCAGGGATTAGGAAATTGAGTGTTTGTGGATGCCCCCAAGGGGGAGTCTTATCACCGCTTTTGTGGAATCTCGTAGCAGATACGCTATTGAGGCAACTCAATAATAGCGGTTTTCCTACTTATGGTTTTGCCGACGACTACCTAACATTGTTAGTTGGTATGTGCATCAGCACCCTTTTCGACCTGATGCAAAACGCCCTTCAGGTAGTTGAGGGTTGGTGTCGCCAATATGGCCTTTCGGTAAATCCGAGTAAAACATCTATTGTTCTTTTCACGGAAAGGCGAAACCGTAATGGCGTTCGACCTTTACGTCTCTTTGATTCTGAAATCGATGTGACTGAACAGGTAAAGTACGTTGGAGTCATTCTTGATTCCAAGCTTTCCTGGACACCTCACATTGAGTTCAGAATCAAGAAAGCTTGTATGGCCTTCGGGCAATGCCGGCGTACTTTTGGTACAACTTGGGGTCTAAAACCCAAGTATATCAAATGGATTTACACAACTGTGGTTCGGCCAATATTGGCTTATGGATGTCTTGTGTGGTGGCAAAAGGGTGAAGTGAGAACGGTCCAATCAAAATTAGGCCATCTCCAAAGGATGTGCTTAATGTCGATGTCCGGAGCGTTCTCTTCAACACCCACGGCAGCGCTCGAAGTTCTCTTTGACGTTGCCCCACTACACATTCATCTCAAACAAGAAGCACTTTCTTGCACTTACCGGTTACGGGTACTCGGTCTACTAGAGGAAACTCCTGTGAACCGCACATCAACACACACCTCGTTGTTTTCACTTTTGGTGAATTGGGACAAAATTGTTCTTGCTCCAAGTGATCTTACAATTGCTTGTAATTTTCCATATAGGACATTTAGGTTATCTGGAAAGAAGTATTTCAGACGGCATCGTATGTTACACTGATGGCTCCTTTCTCGAAGGTCGAGCAGGTGCTGGTGTTTATTCTCGTGAGGTAAGGCTGTATCAGTCTTACTTACTTGGTAGACACTGCACCGTTTTTCAGGCCGAAATATTTGCTCTTATGTGCGGAGTGCAATCAGCACTTCAGCAGCACGTAATGGGCAAAGTAATATCCTTCTGTTCAGATAGCCAGGCTGCTATTAAAGCACTTGCTTCGGCCAACTCCAGGTCGAAGATAGTTATCGCTTGTCGAACTCAAATCGAGGAGCTGAATTCAGCAAACGCTGTTCACCTTCTATGGGTACCTGGCCACTCTTCCATCGCTGGAATTGAATTGGCTGATGAGTTAGCTCGCTCTGGAGCATCACATGACTTCATTGGCCCTGAGCCAGCTATTCCGATATCGAAGTGTTGGATTAAGCTTCAGATTCACTCCTGGGCTGTCACTCAACACAGACAATATTGGAATAGTTTGGAGTCATGTCGTCAAACCAAATTGTATAGTGCTGAGCCATCTCTACGGGTGGCGAAGTATCTAACTCAGTGGTTTTCAGATCGTGCACCGCGGTGCACTTGGTGCACCGCGAAGCCATGGCAAGGCACCGCAGCACTTCAAAAAAGTCTTGCATATTCAAATTTAAATTTAAATTCATTACCTATTTCATGAAAAATAATTCGAATTAATTAGAACAACTGGACTATTGGAAGGTGCTTCAAGGGGTTGAGAATAAAATTTCCATTTTTCCGGCCGGCGAGTTAAACTCGGATCTAGCAAAAACCGTCTCAGATATTCGCAAAGAATCATGGAACAATTCTGCTAAAATCTTGGCTAAAACTCTCCTAAGAAATATTATTCTTTTTTTCCAAGATCTCGTAATGTATATTTACAAGCACCCTACAAGGCATCTCCAATGTATCCTCAATGAATACGTTAAAAAAATCTCAGAAGAAATCTTACTAATATTTCTGTGGCTTTGCTTAATACCAGAGAAGGAACTATCACTGTTCTCGAAATCAGTTAACCAAGAATTCTACTGATAACGTATTTATGATTTTCATGGAAATCTCCTTCCGAATCGACAAGAGAGCTTGGAAGGAATTTATCAAAAACATTGTCAATATATGCCAAGGTTCTAAAAAAAAAACAAATAAAATAAAATAATCCAAATGTCTTGCTAGAAATTTATAAGAAATATGGTAAATGTCTTGGAAAAACGTCTATCAAAAAACCACACTAGAAATAATACAGAAGTCTTCAAAGGACTTTGAGGTTCTTGAAAACAAAATACCACTAATTCAGCTCAAGATTTCATTCAACGTTTATAAAGATCTTGTCTGTAAGTTTTGAGAAACATTCTGAGTAAGAAATATTCCAAGTTGAATAACTATGTCACTTCACTATGCTCCGATAAGTGATGAAAAACGTAAGACAGTGCCATAATTCGTGAAAAAAAATGACGAGTGTATGCACCTTGGAAACGCTGTAAAAATACGACAGCTATTTGACGAATTTATAATTGTTTTTTTTTTACCAATAATGAACTTGTTCACCGTGGAGCGATTTATTTTCAAAAAGTGCACCGCGAGCCGATATGTCTGAAAACCCCTGATCTAACTAATCTGTCTAAGCAGAATTGCAGCATGCTGGTCAAAGCATTGACTGGCCACTGCCGACTCAGCTATCACTTGGCGAATATTCAGCAAGCTGATTCATTTGCCTGTGATAGCTGTGAATCCGATTATGGAACTTCGTACCATTTGATATGTAACTGTCCAGTTTTCACGCAACTGCGTTTCCGAGTATTCGGTAAACACTCATTAAGTGAAACTGACTTCAGAAACCTGAATCTTCAGGATATTCTGTTGTTCTTAACCCGCTGTGGTAAAGAGCTATAGACTCTCTTTCGCTTTATGCGTTATTACAATGCTCTTTTCAGGGCGCTGTTTGAACCCATTGTGGTACGCTTGTGCGTTAGTACCCTCTTCCAGGGTATTTTTCCTATTTCCCTACCTGTCCCTATCCCCATCCAAATCCTTTTTCCTTCCTTTTCCCTCAGGTAGATGATGAAATAGGCTGTTATTTTGGCGATGGCACAAATGTCCCAAATGGAGGATAACGTGCCTCTGGAGCCGGCCTTCTGATACCTGATACTTGATACCTGATACGGTTAGAAACGGATAAATGCGGATATTTCGGTTAGAAAAGGATATGTCATTCCCCTTGGGTTTTGTTATGTTCTAAGTTATAATCGTGGATGTTTTCGTTTCTGATAAATAAATAAATAATGGGTTTGAAAGCCATTTAAGAGAGTTTCGGGTTTTTGTCAGGTTAAAGGCGTTTCTAGAGGTTTCAGGTGCGTTTGATAGCATTTCAGGGTGTTTTCAGGATCGTTTCAGGGGGTTTATGGACCATATTAAAGGCGTCCAAAAGGGTTTCAGAGGCATTTCAATTTGATTATGATGATTTCAAGGGCATTTCGATAAGATTTTGGAGGTTTCAGGGGCGTTTTACGGAATTTTTGGTCAAGGTCGTATCAGGGGATTTCAAGAACACCTTTAAATCAAAGGGTATTTAAGGGGCATTTGAAAAGATATTGTGATAGAGTCTCTAAAAGTCCTCTGAAACATCCTGAAATATCTACAGAATCCTCCTTATACCCCTCGGACCCCATGTAACGCATTTGAGAGGCTCCAAAAGCCAAAAAACGCACGCGTAACGACTCTGAATCACACCGAAAATGCTCTGAAACTATCTGCAATGCCTCCGAAATCCCCCTAAAACCCCCTCGAACCGCATGTAACGCATCTGAGAAGCTCTGAAACTCCCGACAACTTCCCCGTAACGCTTCAGTAATGCCGCTGAATCTCGCCGAAAATTCTCTGAAACTTCCTGAAATGCCTCCAAAATCTTACTTAAACCCCTCGGAACCCATATGAAAAACCTGAGAGTTTCCAATAACGCATGCGTAACGCCTCTGAATCCCACCGAAAATACTCTGAAACTCTCTGCAATTCCTCCAAAATCCCCCAAAAACCCCCTCGGACCCTATGTAACACATTTGAGATTCTCAGAAACCTCAAAAACGCCTCCACAACGACTCCTAAATGCTCTGAGACTTCCTTAAATGCTTCCGAAATCTCCTCAAGACCCACTCGGTCCCCATGTAACGCACGCGAGACCTTCGCGATCCCCCGGAATCGTACCAGTAACGCCTACAAAACCCGTCAAAAATCAAAATTCTTATGCACAATATTGTTTCGGAGTAGCTTTCCTTCATTTTTACAAGGCTTAAAAAAGGTGCATTATTGAAAGTGCATAAAAGTAACATGTATAAAATGAGGTTTTATCGTAGTGGCACACTGGCGTAGCCAGGGGGGGGGGGGGGGTAATTTTAAACACCCCCCTCCTCCAGAGCCAAAATTTGTGGAACAAATTTTCAGTATAAAGCGCTTTGTGACGAAAAAAAAATTTTCGGAATGCAATTACTCCTTATTGTTTACAAAATGTGTCAAATAAAAAAGAGTATCATTGACCGTTGAAAACCCCTCCCAGAGACAATTTATGGTTACGCCACTGTAGTCCCAAGAAACAGAAGTAGCTGAATAACAGTTTCTTAAGCTGAAGTTTGCTTAAGAGTGGCTTATTCGGCTCTAATACAGCAAAAATGTTTGTTGGGGTGGGGTGGCCTGTATTGTTTACCAAAAACGAGATTCGATTATCAGGTCCAGCTGTTTCGCAGCTACTTCCATGGCAGAAACTCTTCTCTGTGTTTATTAATGGCCCTTTCCAGTCACGCACCATAGATATATATTAGCCTACCCGTTCGTTGCAGTCAATCTCACTACTTTCTACACTAGTTGAAAAGTTTTGTTTTAAGTATCTTATTTTGGATTCCTACGCGACAAGGGACAAGTTGTTGTGAAGGGTGCCCACGAACGTACCTCACAGACTCCGTTACTTTCGACTATGTTTTAAACCTCCTCGATCATTCGCACGGGTAGAGGTCCTTGAATTGGGGTATGGCGAACTTCTACCTCCGGAACAGGTTTAGTCCGTAGTGCTAGCCGGCAACCACAAAACTGCCTCCTTAGATACAGCTGACTTGAAACAATAGTCTATACTTAGTCGCTCAGTGTCAGAACAGACGCTTTTTGAGCCGCACCTCCTTGATGGACAGGTGCACGGTACACACCTTGTCAAGCTAGCTTAAGTCAGAACGACAACAGTGCCTAGGCTGTACAACCGGTTAGGCACACAACTCTTAAAGTCAAAGGCCACAGACTTCTTTCAAGTTGGACTAACCATTTTGCAGCTCGTAGCACCTGTTACGATTGTGTGAGCTTTGAAGAATTCCAATGCAATTCCAATGAACCCTTCAATATCGTGTATAGTATTTCATGTATCGTTTTATTTTATATCAATTATTTAGGTCCTGTAGGGTATGCGTGAGTACTAGGCCGTCCCTTATTTTGCAAAAATTAGAAATGTTATAAGTTCGTTAGTGGAAAATGATCGTTTTAGCTAAGAAATGATCGTGTCAAAATTTGAAGTCAATATCCCAAGGCTAAGTGGTCCCTCAAGGGGCCTAAAGTTGTCAAAAATGGTATGGGACCAAAAAAATATGAAATTTTTTTCGACGAAAAAATACGCTATTCCACTAAAACCGATGATTTTAGGATCCTTAAGGGCCGAAAATGTGCTTAGAATTGCGATATCTCTACTCGTTTTTGAGTTATTACCAAAAAATAACCGAAAAATATAATAAGCGAATCCAACTGATCGAATTTTTAATCGACAAAAGCACATACGACCTTTTCAAATCGAGCTCCAGAACTTATAACATTTCCAATTTTTTGCAAAATAAGGGACGGCCTAGTGAGTACCCTTAATCATGCTTTGCTACTGTGTGCATCGCATTCTGACAAAAAATTTGAAGCAAAACCAATATCGTTCAATATTCTTGTTTTAAGTAAGATGTAAATAGCAACACTATGTTTTTGTACCCTCTTGTGTTTCTAACTTCTTGTAATAATAATATTTCATGCTGGTTTTTATGTTGTATCAATAATAAAGAATAGCTACAAATGTAAAATATTATTCAACTATGTAATAGCATCCCTGGTGGTCACCTTCATGCTCTGGCGCGAAAACAACGACCGAGCTGAGCTGCGAGACCGGCACTGTGTAGCAACGAAAGCGTCGAAATGGAACCGAAGCATGAGTTAAATATCTTCCCGCTCCTCTTCGCTTTGGTTCAGATCCCACGGGATCGGCGGCGTGTCGACGCCCCTCTTCATCGCAAATTTACCCAAACGCTCACCCTACGGAAATGCTTGAGTCGTCGATCAGGTGGCTGTTTTTGTTGTGACGGTGTTTGCCTGACCGGTCTTATAGATGCCCCCATACCACAGAAAGAATCGTTATTCTGTTCCGCTGAGCACCAGCCTTTGTTTCAACCTGAGAAGAGGGAACACTATCGGTTACACTTTTTGTAGGTTCTCCAACGGCATCTGACGTAGCACATTCTTCCCGGAAATCCAGCCACTTAGCTCCTAACCGCCCCAAATAAAAACTAAACGACCGTCTTATGAAGTGCAAATCGCGAATGACAATGCAACACCACAACCGTAGAAATGAGGCCAATAATTGTAGTTTAGCCTCTTCGTCGTCGTCGGCGTCGTCGTCGTCGGACCCAAAACAGCAAAATGCACAAAAAATGGTATCCCACTCATTCATCAATCATCCAGAGAGACTCGAAATCACAGGTCCGTACCGTCCAGTGCAGACCACTTGGAAATCTAAGCCGGACATCATGGATACAAGTTCGGAATGAAGTAAATGATCACGATTTTTTTTTCTAAGTCCGCGCCGGGCGCCCTCCGAAAATAGTGCTATAGTATGTATTGAGCTTCTCGAGAATTTTTAGCATTTCGACCAGTTTCTCTTCGACCTCTAGGTTGCGCGCCAGGGTGTAATGTGTGTTGGGCACTTTGCGACGATTAACTCAAATCCGCACACCAGCGCACAATTTGCGCGCCGATTGCCTATGCGCCAAGTTTTTCACTAGCAAAATCACTATTAATCAGTGGTTTAATGAAGTAAAAGCGTTGTTACCGTCAATAATTATCTTTGTTGTACATTATTTCCAGACATAAGGAAGCTCAATGTATTTGACAAAAAATGGGACCGAACCCTAAGAGAGAGAAAGCTCTTGGCGCGAACCATTTTGACACTTGTTTATTTACATTTTGTATGGCGCACAACCTGGCGCATGGGCTGTCAGCGCACAAGTTGTTGGCCGGTATGCGGATTTCAGAAAAGATTCGCAATAATGTTCCCGTGCGTACGGAGAGACCCCAAAAATGGCAACTGCATCATTAATCATCCATAGCAGCGATCTCTCATAATTACGCTATCTATTTATGCGGTACGATACGGTATTCGTGCGATAGATTGCAGACGCGAGGTCAGGAAAAGAGTTAGCTATGTCTATGCTAGAACGAAATGGTTGTAATCAATTTTAAAATTAAGTCGTTTCTGTGGGTTCCAGGTGTTCGGTTTCCCAGATCTTGACTACTAACTGCTGCAGTAAGGTGGCCAACTCTTCCGGGCCTATATTGATGAGTTCTGCTGCGATACCGTCCTTACCAGCCGCTTTGTTGTTTTTGAGCTGGTGGATTGCATCCTTAACTTCCCTCAGCGTGAGAGTTGGACCATTTCCGTCCTCCGATGCACTGTTGTCGTCGTTTCCAACGTTGCCATGATCTCATTTGCCTACGTTCTCTACGCCATTTGTAGTGTCTTACACTTACATGACAATCATTGAGCAGTGTAGTTCGTACCTTTATAGTTGTACCTTTAGCTGTTTCACATCCGCACCTGACAATGCATACCTCTTGTAGCATAGACCTTGGTCGCGCGCGAAAAACTGACAGAGAGGGACCAAAACAACAACAAGTTAGAGTGTAGCAACGGAGACGGACAGACGGAATCCTACAACCTGGCGACGAGGATTAAAAAAAGTGAGCAAAACGAGGTAAATATTCGATGCACCGCCGGCAGAAACTAATCTGGGCGATCGGGTTCACAAAAAGGTGAAATTGGTAGAAACACAATGGGGTTAGATGCGAGAATTTCGATGGATTCTCCGTGGAAATGAAGGGACAGAAGTGAAGTCTTTTCAGACGCGAGAATTGAGAAGAATTCTCCGTGGGGTCGAACTTTGCGGGAATCGGAGTGATTCCCATGGAGTTGGCGTAAACAAATTGCGAGAATTGAAAGAATTCTGCTGGGGGCAAAGTTCGAGAGAATCAAAGCGGTTCTCGTGGCGGTGGCGGAAATCTGCAGGATTTCCCCTGAGTAAATAAAGCGAGAACTGAATGAGTTCTCTTGATGATATTTGTAAAATCGGGGTGATTTTATAAGCATGGGTGGAAAATAATTGGATTTTCCGTAGGCACATTGCGGGAATTTGGAGAGCGTGTGTTGAATCAGAACGCTTTCATAATGTTGGAAGATGTTGAAGGCAGAAAAGGAAAAAAACATGGGTTTTGGAAGGTCTTGATGTGATGCGACGTGCAGTCTGCTTAAAATGCAGCACGGCTGTCAAAACTATATGCCAGGATGATATTGATAAGGCGCTGCTGGTGTGGAAATTAATGGAATTTTTTTTCTGTGTACAAGAGTTGCTCAATAATAACAGCAGGAGATGTTGATAACGAGACGTTGATGCATGATGGAGTGTGAACTGTTCTTACTTGGGATAGAGCTGCACGACCACTTGTCCAACAAAAGATGGGCACAGATCGAGAGAGTTGTCGTATCTG
Organism: Aedes albopictus; assembly: GCF_035046485.1. Lineage (NCBI taxonomy): Eukaryota > Metazoa > Arthropoda > Insecta > Diptera > Culicidae > Aedes > Aedes albopictus. Next base: position 246,791,767 of record NC_085136.1, read on the forward strand.
ACCTGGTGCACACGGACCGCAAAGAGAGCTGTGCCTGTGGTGATTCGTTCAGCATTAAATACTAACATTGCGTTGGCATTAGCATCAGCACCGTGTCGCAAATTGTAGTCTAATTTCGATGGAGATTGAAACTTGAGAAATTTGGTCATTAAGGTTTTGGCAATATGTAGTATGTTTGAAGAAAAAGTTGTCTGAGTTGATGTCAAACACCAGGGTGCAATGACGTCACATTTTCGATTCCCGCATCTTGTACCAATGTTTAGGGAACTCAAATGCATTGTCAATGGGGGAATTCAATTGATGTTGGCTGCAAACAATCCTATTGGGTGGGAATAGTGATGTCAAACGTACTGAAATGTGTCATCAGCGATGCTTTTTTTTTAGTTTTTATTTTTGTGTATTTTAACTTAGATGCTAATTCTACACTCATCAGCGATGCTGCAAATTTCAGGTGATGAATTGTAGTGATAAGCATGAATACTTTGACCCAGATGTGTATAAGACCAAGCCCACTCATGGGCTCCATCAAGCGTTTTAACGTTAAGTAGAGCCCCGAACAAAGAAGCGAATCGCACCGGTCGCTGCTAAGTAGGACTCGAAAGCGAAAAGTTTACGTACGGTTCGTATTGCGAATCTTTTCTGAAATCCGCATACCGGCCAACAACTTGTGCGCTGACAGCCCATGCGCCAGGTTGTGCGCCATACAAAATGTAAATAAACAAGTGTCAAAATGGTTCGCGCCAAGAGCTTTCTCTCTCTTAGGGTTCGGTCCCATTTTTTGTCAAATACATTGAGCTTCCTTATGTCTGGAAATAATGTACAACAAAGATAATTATTGACGGTAACAACGCTTTTACTTCATTAAACCACTGATTAATAGTGATTTTGCTAGTGAAAAACTTGGCGCATAGGCAATCGGCGCGCAAATTGTGCGCTGGTGTGCGGATTTGAGTTAATCGTCGCAAAGTGCCCAACACACATTACACCCTGGCGCGCAACCTAGAGGTCGAAGAGAAACTGGTCGAAATGCTAAAAATTCTCGAGAAGCTCAATAGCAGGGCTTAGAATATAGAGACACGCAAAGTACGGTCTCTATCCGTAGGCTCGTGCGCTCTCTCGCGTTTAGCTCTCTGGGTAGCGTAAAGAGGAGACGAAAGAACATGAGTATGGATTCCCAAGTAACCACTAAGCCGTAAAAATTGGCACCAAGTTGGTTCTATATCCACATGAAGAGCAATGTTAACAGAGCTCATTAGAACTACATCCTATAATAGATCTGCTTAAAAGCCAATTTTGGCGAAATATTCGGCTGATATACGGCCAGCTTCAATCTGCGTACCGAGTCTCTGGTGAAAGAGTTCTCAAAAATGGGTCAAGAAAAAAGAAAAAAAAGTTATTTAATTTCTTTATTTTTTTCTCCGAATGTTTTCCATCGAAGTCTACTTAAGACTTAAGTCTACTTAAGACGAAGTCTACTTAAGACTTAAGATCGTCTTAAATTTTTACGGCCTGATCCAGATTCGATCTGATGTCCTCGGGGTTGTTAGTCTTAAGTGGATGTCGTCACGTTTCTCATCTGCTCCATCGATGCACCAAGAGATCGGTTTGCTCAGCACCGTATTTAAGGAAAAGATGGCAACAAGTTGGGACAGCATTGATGTTTCGATCCGAATGTTCCGGATGATCCGATGTTCGGATCTGAAATCGGGCACAATGTGGCCGCATTGGAAATGTATAAAATGGTTTTATGGAGGGTGGAGAGATATGCAGGAGATGCAGCTATAGGGAAGTTTGGGAGGTTGACGAGGTTCCGTAACAAGAGGAATAACAATGGGGCCCATCGATTAGTTTTGGTGTTCGTCTGTAGGAAAAACGATTGAAACTCCACAGGTAAACATCCGACGAGACATCCGATGCATTTATATCATAATCGAGGAAGCAGCTATACATTTTCTGTTTCCATTTAATGCTTGAAGTGTCCGACGACAAGCTTCCACCGCCCTATCGATCGTACGAAATTTCCGAGGAGATTTTATTGTTTTGCTTCGGTTCAGTTTTGTTTTGCTTGAAATCAGCTTTGATTGATGTAAACGTCATGCACGCCAAGCCTTTTAACAGCACTGTCAGGCTTCTTATTCGGCTGATAGACACTGGGTTTACAAGCACTATAGCATAGCGTCATATACTAATATACGGCTCATTTCAGTGCTTACTATTTATAATGCCTGAGAGCATTTGAAAATTTCCTACTGAGCCTATTGACACGAAAAAGCTGCTGTATGACCTTTAGACCGCTTACGCTAGTGCTTAGTGGTTACTTGGGTTTGTTGCCAGGTATATAGTTTCTAGAGAATGATTTTCTTGTTTTGTATAGGTAGGAATTTATTTTAGTTTGCATTAAATATTTAAAATTTTTATTTATACTTGCTTTGAAATTTTCATAGACCGTTGCACGAATAACACAACAAATTGTCTGACATACAATTGTGATAGAGTGACAATACAAACGCAGAAAAATAATAGGTTTAAATTGACAAGCTTTGCTTAAGTATGTTATGAATAAAGTTTTCCCTTCTTCGCCAATTTAAGGATCATGCATAACGAAAATGTATTGATTTTCTCTTAAAAATAGTTACGATTGTTCATAAGCGCACCTTTAGTTTTTGATTCGGCCGATCGTTTCGAAACTAATATTTGAAGAAATGTAGTGATTTAGTGAGTTTTGCTATTTTAACACGTACATGTTTGAGCCGGGGTTTAAACGCAGCAAGTAAAGTTTGGTTTCGCACATTTAGAAAAATGTCCAAATAAATAACTCGCGAAGTTCGTTCCGACAAGTTCCAAAATTATCGTCATCCGTCGCAGATTCCGATGAGAAAATGTACGTATTTTCTAACCCGAAAAGATACCATTTGATGGTAATAAGTGACCACAAGATTTTCTTTCTTCACTTTCCGGGCTGAGATCCCCCGCTTTGAAAGAGCTGTGCCTCGCCTTTCGTTTTGTCGTGTATATTTCGAAAAGGGCAAAGGAGTTTTGGTTTGATTGCTGTTTTTGAAAATGGTGGTCGTCAGTGGGTGGTTTATTAAAAATAAATTTAAAAATTTAAATTAAATAAACGAGACATTAGGAAGAAAGTGTGCGAAATGGGTAATTTCACCCTTGTAGAAACAATAGGACAAAGCAGAAAAATAATCTGCGAAGACCCCATGTGAATAGGAGGTTCGACATTAGATCTATAAAAACAACCCAACAATTGGGGAGATCTGTCCAATATTACACATTTATTCATAGCTCTATTATCCACATTTTCACATATTTAAAACATGTTCATCAACATGTAATCTGGATCGTTTAGTACAATATGTCCACGCATCCTTCCTCCCCTGTAAATTTGAGAAGTACCTTGCCGAAAGAAAATATTCTGTACTCCAAGTATTTCGAAGAATCATCTTTGCGCGTAAATACAACGCAGTAGACCTGGCCGCTTTGATGCATGTGTCATATCTCTGATATGCTGCAAGCATCAATATTGACAAGAAAAGTAGCACGATTGCTTTCCAGGGTGATTCCAGGGTGATTCCGTACCGGCTGCGTATGTATAAGATTAGATAAGAGTAGTTACGATTTTTCAAAGATGCTTTGACTGCACCTAATTCAATTCAGATATCATAGAAACACTACAGTTATTTTTTTTTTTGTAAAAACAAACTTTAACCATACCGATAAAAATCTAAAAAAATGTAGTCGAGCTGCCAAGTTTCATCAATTAAAATAGGCGGTGTGCAGGACTGCCATATTGTAGGTTCCACGTTATAGAAAAAGCAAGGTGTTGGATGTTAAAACAATTGTTGTATGAAGTGCCAAAAAGGAGAGTGGGCTCATTATGTACTTTGACATATACGCAGTCTACTTCAAGCGCATAGAATCTGCTTCCAACAACTTGCGATGTCAACAACATGATGACTGAAGAACAAAAAGGGTGTCGCAAAAACACGCAAGGCTACTGTAACATTGATCAAGGTTGCAGCAGTCATTCTGGGTCTAGCAAACATTTGTCCGATCGATTATGCAACATAGTCTATCATGTTTTGTGCGAAAATTTATGAGCGCAAACGCTCATGCAGCTCGTCCTGAACTTTGCGATTGCTTCAGTGTTTTTGGTGCAGTATTTGTTGGATCATTGGCGCAAGTATTGTAGAAAACACCAGAACGATTTTGGATGCAGATTTAGTGATTGTACTGTTTGACCGACATCAAATATATTCATCCTGGGTACACCTTCAATGCAACTATCCATGACACTTCAAAGGCTTCTTCCTGATGGCAGTAACCATTATTTTCTTTAAACTGATAACAATTGTAATGCAGATATACAAGTTGAAAGACCAACTTCCTCTTTTTTAATTTGATTTATTTGAAATGCTAAATTGACAAACCGCCTAAAGTATGGCCACCGTCGTCAGCTGTTTAGCTTTCGCTCCCATCGTTAGCTTATGTAAGTAAACAAACTTATTTTATTAGTAGGTGTTTCTTATCTTCTAACTGTTATCTACAATATGTTAACAATGCTTTATGAGCATGTATTGTTACGTTGTTGCTAACCATATCCTATTCGATTGGCATACTCATCAACTTCAAACTTTTAGATTTAATCTTCGGAAACGAGTATATTGGTCCCATGTCAGCGAAATCATTGTAGCTGAAGTCAGAAATATGAATCAAATTACCGGTATTATGCAAACTAAAACATCCACTTACCTGACTTCAAAGTCATTCCGGAAACCAGCTTTCTCCGCCGCTTTTTGCGACGCCTGAGCTGTGAAGTTGGTCGCCGATAGACGAACTCCAAACGCCCGGCAGATCGGTATCCTAGCCTTGAGAATTTCCGTGGCGATCCCGCGACCCCGGTACCGCCGGTTCAGAGCCAACCCGTACGCCGTCAGATATCGGTCCACGTTGTAGCGCTGAAAAACGTTGAACTGTTCGGTCATGTACAAGTGAGCCTTGACGACGTCCTGAATGGTTTTGCTTTGGAAAATCTGGAAGCAGATGGCGGGGACGTTTAGAAGGTTGGACGTGATATGTGATGTGATCGACTCGTACATCCCAATTTCCCTTATCATCGGACTGTTCCATATGCAGCAGATTCGCTCCAACAATCTCGGCGGAGCCTTCTTTGTAGCAAACCACCGTCAACCGTTGTTCCAAGCACCATCGCCAGAAGTCGCTCAACTCCTTCATAGCCAGCTCATCCAGAATGGTGTTTCTGCTAGCGTAGATCGGTTCATCGTCCACGAAATAGTCTTTGTAGTGCTGGATGATATCATCGTAGCGATTCTCGGTCAGATCTTCCACCCGGTACGTGACCAACTGGTCGTCATTGTCCGGATCCGGTGCCTGGAAAGTGTACCAAACGGTTGGAAACGCAGGCTCTGCAGCTCTTTTCCAACTCATTGTCACGCGTCGACTGCGACGAGAAGATTTACTACAATTCCCACCCTTCGCTCGGTTTGATTATAACACTCAGCTGACACAATCTAAGTGTTATCGTGAAATCGAGCTCGGAGCACATGCGTTTGTTTACTAGCGAGACGCGCATGCGCATCTTATTCTTGTTTGGCCTTGCGTTAAATACACCACGATTGGGAGAGTGTCATCTTCTCAAATGAGCTTAATTACGTATTTGCCCTTTCGTGTTCTAGACCAAAGCAAGACAGCACCGTTAAAAACTGACGCAGGTACAAAAACATAAGACACAGAAAAAATTCTTAACTATATGGGTAATTCTCGCTGAGACCGGCCCACTATTTACACCTTGTCTTCAAAAATGTTTAAGGTGCCGATTTTCTAAACGTCCTCGCCTAAAAAGTAAGAAAAATGCATTTGGTTACTCAAATTGATGGACCCCCCGTTAGTTAGAGCCACAACAATTTTTGCAAACCCCTCGATTTTGGCCAAATGGTGACTTATTTAAACCGTTATAACTCGAAAGTTTCTCCAAAAACCACCTCAAAACGAATTGTTGTTGAAAAGAGGAAAGATAGAGCTACTATTTACAATAATAAAAAGTTGGGTCGGCCATATTGATTTTGGCCGCCATCTTGGATTTCTATACCAAAACATTTTTTTTCACCATGAGGGCAACCACCGATTTTCAAAATTTATGCATCAATTGAAAGCTGAGGCATTTACACATAACATATCAAAAAATTAGAGATGTCTTTTTTTCCTATCAAAAGTTTTCTGCAGTTTTGTAAATTAATTTTTTTGTAATTAATTTTTTTTTAAAAGATTGCTAGTGAAGTTCGTGTATGTATATGCTAGTGTATTTATTTATATATATATATATTTTTTTTTTGTCGGAAATGTACACAGGAATATTATCAGAATTTCTGTCAGGAGTTTTGCCTTAGGATTTCTCTAGGATTTTTTTCTAAAAAAAATCTCAACAAATTCTTCTAGGACTTTCTCCATGGGTTTCTCAAGGAGTTCCACCAAAGATTTTTTCAAAAGATGCAATTCCAGAAGAAATTTGTTCAAAGAGATTCTTTCAAAAATTCACCTAAGGGTGTCCATTAGATTTTTTTTCATGATTTTTTTCAGGAATTCAGGGGGTTCCTTCTGGCATTTACTTTGAAATTTCTCCTGAAATTGCTTGGGTTTTTTCGATGGATTCTTCCATAATGTTTTCTGGTAATGCTGCAGAAACTTAACCAAAGATTCTCTCAACAATTTCTGCACAAATTCCTGCAGAATCAATTCATGGTCATTTTTCAATGAGTTTTCCAAGAAATACCTGATGGGGGTTCTCCTGTTCGTCCAGTTATTTTTCCAAATATTCTTTAAAAAAAATGTTTTGTCCAGAACTTTTTTCAAGAGTTCTCTGAAAAAATCCTCTGATAAAATCCTTCTCCATCGTCATATTGAAGGAACGTTATCAATCCTCGCAATATTTTTGATTGTTTGATATTTCATGATTACTAGTAATGCTCGCAAACATCTGTAGTTGAGAGCAGCAGTTCTTTAAAATTTATGTGTTTGCGGTATAGTTTGACAAACTATAATGTTATTTATATCTGGGAATATAATCAGACCGAATTCAGTTTGCAAATCAGATCCCTTGAGACAATCTTCCAGGGAATTCTGTACAACTTACATAAAATATATTTGAAAATCCTTGGAAATATATCAATTTTTACAGGAATCTTCGAGAGAATCCCAGGAGTTATTCTTGATGGAGTATAGGAGCAATTTCTAAAAAAAACCCTTTCTCACGGAACTCTTGAAGGTGCTCTTAGAAGAATTTCCGAAGGAATCATTTAAGACGGATTTCCAAAAAAAATCAATGAAAAAACTTTTGAAAAAATCCTTTACTGGAACTTCTGAAGAAATCGCCTTAATTCCGAAGAAGTCTTTGAAGATATTTTAGAAATAACCCCTGACGGAATATCAGAAGAAATCCGAACAGGAATTTCTTAAAAGGATCCCTAAGTAAAATTTTCAAGAAATCTCCAGTAGCATTTATGTTGAATTCTCAGGAAGAACTCTTGAATGAATCTCTAGAGGAATATCTGAGAAAGTCCCTGGCAAATTCTTGAAGTAATCCCAGCAGGGTTTTTGATTGTGGAGAAATACCTAAAAAAACTCCTAGGAAAGCCTTGGTGGAATTCCCAGAAAATCTCATTGAGTAATTAAAATAATAACTCCTGGAGAAATTTATCGATAAAATTTTTGGGGGATTTTCTGTCAGTATTCTGGGAGCGATCTATTCCTGAATAAATGCTTGTAGAAGTCTCCAGATAGCCTAGTGGTTAAGGCTGTGGATTGCCAATCCGGAGATGGCGGGTTCGATTCCCGTTCCGGTCGAGTCAATTTTCTCGACTCCCTGGGTATAGTTTATCATTGTACTTGCCTCACAATATACAAATTCATGCAATGACAGGCAAAGAAAGCCCTTCAATTAATAACTGTGGAAGTGCTCTTAGAACACTAAGTTGAAGATAGACAGGCCCAGTTCCAATATGAACGTCGAGCCACGAAGAAGAAGAAGAAGAAGGAGTACTTGGAGAAACGCCTTTATAAGCTTCTGTGAAGATCTCTATTAAAAAAAACTGTAACATTTTCTAGGAAATATTTCCGTTTGAACCTTTTGGGAAATTTCGCAGGAATAGCTAGTGAAATATCCTAATAATTGCCTGTGAGAAACTATTAATCTCTATAGAAAGTTTCTGTATGAATCTTTGATAGATTTCTTGAATAGACTTCATAGAGTTATTTTCGAGGAAAATTGTAGGGTAATTCTTGGACGCTCATAATGGGAAGGAGTTGTTTTTTTTTATCTCAGGAGCTGGTTACTGTTTGAGTAACTTGGAGTAACTTCGATGACATAGCTGGTTAGGAGGAGACTTCAATGCTAATCACTCTATATGGGACCAAAATCTATCAACACCTGACAGGAGAAGACAACTATTCAGCGATATTAAAACAATAAAATTATTAGTCGTAAGGCAGGGAAGGCTACTAGATGACAACATTTCAATTGTAAAGCATTTGCAATAGATATTACACTAACGACTACTGATATTGCTTCATTCGTTACCTGGGAAATAAGTGAGGAATATTTATGTATTGTCTAGTCTAATCTACATACATAGCCATTCATAGAAAGAATCCTGGAAAATGATAGATAGGTTGGGCAGTTGGCCAACTGTCAAATTTTGAAAAAGCCGTTAAATCGGTGTACGATGGGATTTATCAGAGTGTTACGTTTGTTTGTCTGTGCGCCAACGAACGATAATCCCGAAGACATGAAGGATGAGTTCTATGAGAGCCTTGATAAAACCTAAGAAGATTTCCATTCCAAGTACAAGTTGTCGAAATAGTCATCGAAGATGCGCATATCCGTTATCAACGACAATGGTCTGCGCCTTGTAACAATCGCTCTGCTACAGGGATAGCAATCAGCAATACCTAGTACTACACGTAAGAATATCCGAAAACACACCTGGCGACACCCGATTGGTGATACTTGCTCCCAGATAGACCAAGTGCTGGTCGACGGGCGACATTTTTCGGACGCCATAAATGTGAGGTTGCAACAAAGACCCGAACATTGACTTGGATTATTATCTTGTAGCCGCAAAAATCCAGGTGCGTTCAACGTCACTTGTTCAACAAACAATAGAACGATGCGTTTCAATATCCAACGCTACAGGGTGGCAAGAGCAGCAGAGAAACGAATCCATCGAAGTAAAAAAACAGCAGCACGGAGAGAGTGTGATTGCTAAAGCGCAGAAAAGTGTGGACAGGAACGGTATGCGGAGGTTTAATGCAACTGTCAATGGTGCACGATACAAGACTGTGGCAGTGCTCACCATGTGCAATGAACGAGAAGGAAATTTGCTGAGAGGCAAAACAATGGTGGCGGCAGCATGATGGACGATGATCAAGCAGTGGAACTACCAACACTGAATGAGTTTAAGAAGGCCATTAACCCGGGAGCGGTTGCGTCGTGTACTGAGTACACACTCCATGAAAAATGCACACTTGTGGTACACAGCGTGAGGGCGGCGTCGCTGCAGGTAGTCAAAGATGCAACTGCTCGAGGGTTATGGAGCTGAAAACAGCAAGCCTGCTGGGAAGGACGAGATCCCGGTCAAACTTCTCAAGAACGGAAGCGAGCAGTGTGCTAGAGTGTGCCAATTACATAGGGATTGCACTTTTAAATTCGGCATATAAGATACTGTCGCGTGTCCTGTTCAACACACTGAGACCTCTTGAAGAGTCCTTCGTCGGCGAATACCAGGCTGGTTTACGTGAGAGCCGATCAGCGAAGGATCAAATGTTTAGCCTGCGGATGTTCCTAGATAAAATTTGAGCATATAATCTTCAGAGTCACCATTAGACCGGCCCAAAAACAAAAATGTCGAAAAAATTCCACGGGGCACCCTCTAGAATCGTGCCTTTGGATGAGAAGATCAATCTGTGAAAATTTCAGCTCAATCGGTTTAAAATTGAGCTGGCGCAAATGAGTTGAAGGTTTGTATGGGATTTTCAGTCCAAATATATGGGAAATTGGATGGCCTACAGTCTCTCACTCAGTACGCCGGTGCAGCGAGTTCGATTTAGCTCAGAATTGAAAGAATGGTAGTTGATACCCTAAGGAATAATTTTGTAGAAGACCATATCACGATAAAACTTAATTTAGTTGCAGTTTCAGCTAACGAAAGCAGGATGAGGACATCTTCCCCCGTTTACTCTCGGTTGTTACATGCAGCACGTGTTTGTCGGTCGAAGCTTGCGCGCTACATCATAGGCAGCTATGTGATTCTTCATTTTTTCGATACCCGCACACGTGTGTGAGCAATTGGTGTGAAGGACAACATAGCCGCCTATGATGAAGAGCGCAAGTTTCGAACAGCAAACACGTGCTGCATGTAACAACCGAGAGTTAACGGGGGAAGATGTCCTCATCCTGCTTTCGTTAGCTGAAACTGCAACTAAATTAAGTTTTATCATGATATGGTCTTCTACAAAATTGTTTCTTAGGGTATCAACTACCATTCTCTCAATTCTGAGCTAAATCGAACTCGCTGAACCGGCGTACTGAGTGAGAGACTGTAGGCCATCCAATTTCCCATATATTTGGACTGAAAATCCCATACAAACCTTCAACTCATTTGCGCCAGCTCAGTTTTAAACCGATTGAGCTGAATCTTTCACAGATTGTTCTTCTCATCCAAAGGCACGATTCTAGAGGGTGCCCCGTGAATTTTTCCAACTTTTCTTTCTCGCCATACAAATGTGGGCCGGTCTAGTCACCATCTGTTCATTGGTTTTAAAGCACCATACGATTCAATGAAAAGAAATGGGCTTTGGTATATCAGGCCAAACATTTCAATAGGGCCTATCTGCATTTGAGAGGCTCTCTTTGTTCACTTTCTCTTTCAATTATTGCAATGTAATGGTACACTTTTCAACTATTTTTGCAGTACAAATCAAAAGACGATTATTTAGACTATCGTTCAATGCAAGGAGACAATCATAATACAAATAAACAGCTGAGATATTAACGAAAGAGAGGGAAACCAAAGAGAGCCTCTCTTCTGCCTGGCCAAACCAAAGAGAGCCTCTCTTCTGTTTGGCCTGATATAATGTCAGAACATGGTATTCTGGCAAAACTAATTAGGCTGATACGCGCAACGCTGGATGGATCAAAGTCAAGCATTCAGATCGCAGAAGAAGTGTCTACCTCGTCTGTGACCTTGGGTGGATTGAAGCAGGGTGATGTACTTTCAAATTTGCTGTTGTAACCGTTCGCCGAATTAGCTCGAGAGGTTAATAAACGCGGTGGCTTTTGCGCCACTCTCGCGTACGAGAGACCACCGGTTCATTCTTGATTTGCCCGACTAATTAGACGACTCTTCACTCAAGGGCTTCTTCGAACGGCCGCTAGCTCAACTAAAAACTCAAAAACCTACTAAACAAAACTCACAAACTGAACCAATAAACAGAAATTTACTGAAATAAAAACTAAAAACTGGAAAAAGACCACAAGCAAACAAGTACGAGTCGTTGAAGTGAATTTATTAAACGATAATTTAAGAAATAACAAAAAAACAATAGAAACATGGAAAAACTAAAACAACTGAATTCATTAACGCGTATATTGTTTTCACAAAAATGCTCGTCAAGTGTAAGTGTGTATGTGTGTGTGTGTGTGTGTGTGTGTGTGTGTGTGTGTGTGTGTGTGTGTGTGTGTGTGTGTGTGTGTGTGTGTGTGTGTGTGTGTGTGTGTGTGTGTGTGTGTGTGTGTGTGTGTGTGTGTGTGTGTGTGTGTGTGTGTGTGTGTGTGTGTGTGTGTGTGTGTGTGTGTGTGTGTGTGTGTGTGTGTGTGTATTTTTTTTTTTTTTTTTTTTTTTTTTTTCCTCCCAACCCCTCCCGAGCAGAGAAAACCGATTGGAAAAACTCTGCTACACCTTGTCGCCTCGATCCCCCTGGTACCACTGATGCGACTGCTTCAGGGGGGGCAATGCGCTCATGCGCTCTTCTTCTTCTGTGCTCATGCACATTTTGTCGCTTCTAAATTTGTTATTCTAATCTTTTTTGTGTTCGTACCTAACCTATCGCCATTCAGCGACACAGTTGGTACAAACATACACCAAATTTGTTATTCTAATGCCGTCCGTGTGCCATTTAGCACTCCGGCTTTTCGCGCACGACTCGGATAGTCCCCGACGGTGGATCTACCCTATCCGACGAAGAGTTCCCCGACACTGAAACTTCTTCCGTTACCGATACTTCCCAGGCTGGTGCCAAGGTCGGTTCTGAGATTCCGGTTGGAGACTGGCTTCCGGTTCACAGGCGCCCTGACGACCAAGCACCGGTGCTTTTTCGCGGTCTACTCGGTCTAGTCCCCGGCGGTGGACGGACCTAGCCTACTCCGACAGAGAAAGACCCCGACGGTGGAAGTTCTCTCGACACCGATGTTTTCAACCCGACCAGTAAGGTGCCGAAGTCGGCCCGGCGATTCCGGTTGGTGGTAGACTTCCGGTTCACCGGCGCCCCGACGACCTATAACCGGTACTACGCAACGAACGACTCGGTCAAGTCCCCGGCGGTGGATCAAGCCTACTCCGATCGCGACCCAATACTCTTTGATCTTCGCGCCATCTCCGCTGGAGAGCTGACATGATCCGCGTGACCGCTCTGTTCACCGCATTCCATACGGTTTCGTCCTGACACATTCTCTCTACTACGTTGTTGGGACTCAGATTACCAGCAGCGCTCGCTAGCATGTCACCACGTACTTCTTCAAATCGCGGACAGTCGAACATCACGTTCTCCGGTGTCTCCTCGTTGTTTGGGCATGTCGGACAGAATGGGGACTCTGCATGGCCGAATCGATACAAATACTGTCTGAAGCATCCATGACCTGATAAGAACTGTGTTAGGTAGAAGTTCACATCTCCGTGTTTTCTGGACATCCATACCGACACATCTGGGATAAGCCGGTAGGTCCATCTACCCTTCTCCGCGTCATTCCACTCTTGCTGCCACTTAGCCAACGAGTCCGCTCTGATTGTCTTCCTCACGTTTGCAGTGCCTCTTCTCCGGTAACACTCTACATCCTCTGTCAGGGTGATGTGTATGGGAACCATCCCGGCGATAATGCAGACTGCTTCCGACGATATCGTCCTGTACGCGCTCGCCACACGAATAGCCATGAGCCGGAACGTGCTCGAAAGTTTTGTTCGATTCCGCTTCAGTTTCAGCGCTGTAGCCCAGGCCGGAACTCCGTATCTAAGTATCGAAGAGGATACTCCCGCCAGAAGACGTCTGCTGCTGCTGCTCGGTCCACCAATGTTCGGCATAATCCTGGATACAGCATTAACAACTTTCGCTGCCTTCTCACAGGCATAGTCGACGTGGCAATTGAAATTCAATCGGTCGTCCACCATCCATTTGACGGGATAACCTGTCCGCCGACGTTAATTTCGGCCCGTTGAACTGCTTTACAGTTGCTCACTAGCACTACCTCTGTCTTATGGTGAGCCAACCGCAGCTTTACTTGACTCATCCAGGCCTCGATGGAACCGATCGTCTCCGCCGTCAGCATCTCTACTTCTTCCAGGGTCTCACCGGTTATCGAAAGGACGACGTCATCCGCGAAACCGACGATCTCGACTCCTCCGGGTAGTTCAAGTCTTAACACTCCGTCATACATAATATTCCACAACGTTGGGCCGAGTATGGATCCCTGTGGCACACCCGCCGTGACTCTAACCGATCTCTGACCCTGGTTTGTCTCGTAGACCAAGACTCGATTCTGGAAGTAGCTTTTCAGAACCTTGCACAGATAGTCAGGAACCCTCATGTTGTGTAGTGCAGTGGCGATGGCTTCCCAGCTGGCGCTATTGAATGCGTTCTTCACGTCTATAGCTACCACGGCGCAGTAACGATTACCTCTTCTCTTCTGCTTTGAGGCTTTCTCCGCATTCGCAATGACTGTCCAGATTGCATCCACAGTCGACTTCCCTTTCCGAAACCCGAACTGCCTATTAGACAGACCGCTCTCGCTTTCCGTACACTTTATCAGCCTGTTCAGGATGATTTTCTCCAGGAGTTTGCCGAGCGTATCCAGCAGGCATATCGGTCGATACGATGCTGGGTCTCCTGGCGGCTTGCCAGGCTTTGGCAGCAACACCAGCTTCTGGATCTTCCAAATGTCTGGGAAGTAGCTATCCACCAGACGTTTCTGTATCGTTATCCTGAACATGTCCGGAAACGCTTCGATCGCCGCTTTCAATGCCATGTTGGGGATACCATCTGGACCAGGGGCTTTCTTCACTTTTAGTCCTTTGGCTATTGCAAGGAGTTCCTCGTTAGACACCCGGTTTGCGCCGGCAGCTACTTCCACCCCGTCGACGTACGGCGTAGGTGGCCATGTGGTTAAACCGTGATTCGGAAAGAGGCCGTTCACAATTACCTCCAGCTTTTCAGGGCACATTTCAGCTGGTGTAGCTGGACCCTTGATCTTCGCCATCACGACGCGATAAGCTTGTCCCCAGGGATTGGCGTCTGCTTCTCTGCACAGCTCCTTGAAGCAATTGGCCTTGCTCAGAGCAATCTCCCGCTTGAAAGCGGTCCTGGCCTCGCGGAAAATCACCTTGCGTTCCTCTCTGCTCGCTTCAGATCTTGCTCTTTGGAATCGTCTTCTAGCTTTAAGGCAGGCAGCACGTAGGGTGCTGAGCGTCTCATTCCACCAGTAAGCTGGACGCCGGCGGTTATTCGGTTCGAGTTTCCTGGGCATAGTAACATCACATGCCCTCGCTACTGCTTCCGTTAGTTCCACAGCGGTCATAGCGGGAGTATCGCTGTCTGTCCGAAGTGCCTCGACGAAAAGCTCCTTGTCGAACTGCTTCGTTTTCCACTTCCTTTCGCAGGTCCTCCGGGTGCTCGGCAGAGCGGAGATCCGCCGACCGACGCTGTAGTGGATGGACTGATGGTCACTGTGCGTGTATTCTTCGCTTACTCTCCAGTTCATGTTGTTCATCAGCGACGGGCTGCAGAACGTCACATCAATAATGGATTCTCGTCCGTCCTTACGGAATGTACTCACAGAGCCTTCATTGCACACTTTAACATTCAGCTTCGCTAAGGCTTCCAGCAGACAGTAACCCCTTGCGTTGGTCAGCCTACTTCCCCACTCCACCGCCCAAGCGTTGAAGTCCCCGCCGATAACAACCGGCGCACGTCCTATCAACTTATCAGTTAGTAGATCCAACATCCGATTGTATTGCTCAGGGGTCCACCTTGGGGGCGCATAGCAGCTGCACACAAAGACACCGTTGATCTTGGCGATAACAAAACCTTCATGATCGTTATCCACTACTTCTTGAATGGGAAACCCGCCTGTAACTTGGATTGCCGCTATCCTTGCTTTATCCGCCACCCAGTTACCGTTATTGATAGGAACTCGGTACGGCTCTGCAATTATTGCGACGTCGCACTTGGTTTCCGTTGTCGACTGCCACAACAGTTGCTGTGCTGCATCGCAATGATTGAGATTCACTTGCGTTATCTTCATCATTGTCATTGTTGACCTGCCTTCGCCTTCTTGTACATCGGGCATTTGAAGCCACCCGTCGAATGATCGTTTCCGTCCTCCGGTTTGCAGAACATACACCTCGGTTGCTTCGTGCAGTCTCGAGCAACGTGACCACTTCCGCCGCATCTCCAGCACAATGTGGACCTGTCAGGGCCCTTGCAGCTTCTCGCCTGGTGACCGAACTCTATACACCGGAAGCATCTCTCCATCTGCTTAGCAACTCGAGGAGTGGCTCTCAGAGTGCCCACCGCCCAACCAACTTTTATCTTGCCGATCTCCACCAGCTTGTTTGCAGCGTCAACCGATAAGCGAATCGCCGCCGTCTGGGTGCCTCCAAACGCTTTCCTTAACCGAATTTGCACCGGAACATCCAGCTTACACTGCTCGGTTAGGGCAAATCTCAGTTCCTCTTCTGTCGTGACCGCATCCAGATCCCTGCACTCGATCACCACCTCCTGTGAAAGAGCCCTGACATTTGCATCGCTGCCCAGGGATTTCGCGACGATTTCCCGGTAATCCAGGCTCTTAACAGCTGGATCTTTCTTTAGCTCGAAGATCATCTCGCCTTTCTGCGTGCGCCGTGTCTTAACCACGTTCTCGCCCAACTCCTTAAGGTCCGGATCCTCCCTCACCTTCCTGAGAAGCGCAGCGTACGTTGTCTTGTCGCTCGCTTCGACTATGAGGGCATCACCTCTGCTTTTCCTCCTAGATGGCCGAAGTGTATCTTTCTTTTCCGGTTCCGTCTTCCTTTCTATTTTTTCCTTTCGCTTTTTCTTCTTAACTCGCTGGCTTTCAACGGTGCGCCATCCACTGTCTCTGCCATCGTTTCTCTGATTGTCGACGCGCGACTGATCGTTCTTCTGCTTCTTCGGGACTTCCTCGTCTCCAGGCGTGTCCCTACCTCTTTTCTCCGAGCGGTGACTCTTAGGCGTCTCCCGAGTTTCCGCCGTAGCTCTTCCTGCAGCTTCCGTTACAGCCTTTTCAGCTGTTTCAGCTCTCAATCTGAGTGCCTTTTGCTCTCGTTCGGCAGCTATTACAGCAGATTTGATGTTCGTCACCATCTGCTTAATTTTCAGGTGCACGTTGTGTCTGTCCTTCACAAACTCGTACAGTTCGTTCACCTTCTTCCTCACCTCACCCAAACCCGACTCTTGAGCAGCACTGCTCTTCGGCGTCGGTGTGAACACTCGCTGGTTCAAAGACCCTAGCTCCTGTTGGTTTCCTTGGAGCTCGCTTCGGATTTTGCTACTGGTAGCGATCGCTGCCGTTTCCAGCGGTGTCACTGGTGATCTCTGCATCCTCTCGCTTCTTCGGAACGCGTTCGCGTCCTCCTCGACTTCGATATTCGTTAGATTCTCCATTTTGTTGGGTCCCCACTCCGGGCCGCTATCTCCACTCGTTGTAGTAGTCGCTTATGATCCCTTGGTTATCTTTGCAAAGCAGGGAGGCCAAGCGAGGGTTGAACACGTACCTTCATGGGGTGTCCAGAGCCAGATCAGCGTAGGTCAGGAATGTTCCATCTGAGCCTACTACCCACCTTTGTTGGTGCGAGTATTGAACGTACCTGGAGGCCTGCCAAGGTTTTAACGGGACGGAGGCAAACGTACTGTTAGCCCGCTCGCCGTTTCAAGTAGGTGTCACCCTTCCTTACTCAGGGAACAGAACAGCACGAATGTCAGCCCATCATCGCCATCCGATCCATAATCCGTAGTCCGTTGTCGTTTGCGTTGACCAGTATGCCATAATCAGGATCTTACTGGCATCGATCCTGATGTGCCGGTTGGCACTCCGAGTATTTGGGCTAAGGCACGTTGGAAGCGGTACCAGGTCGCTTGTACAGAGTTGCTTGCGGATGTGTGGCTTTTTATGGAGATCCAACAGAGCCCACTGTTGAAACCCCGCCACATCCTAGGCATCCTCTGTTTGAGCTATCTGGAAACCAGAAGCTCGGTCACTCCCCGAAGGAAGAGCCAAAGGTGGTAATCCACACGGATGTGTGAACGATTTTCGCTTAGGATGAATTCCCAAGCTGCCACCCGACTCGCAGAAGGGGGGGTTCGTCAAGCCCCTGGACTCCTGTCCCTGCTGCCCCTGTGTGTGTGTGTGTGTGTGTGTGTGTGTGTGTGTGTGTGTGTGTGTGTGTGTGTGTGTGTGTGTGTGTGTGTGTGTGTGTGTGTGTATTCATGGCCATGAGTGACATACCTGCGCAGGTTTTGTTCGTCGACGGTGGTTTCTCCTGGCCAATCGTCGACATTAGCTCGCTGTCCTAAATATTCGCCGGACTATAGGTGCGGAGGGGCGTCGGTGGTCCGGTACTCTGCCCGATCGTGCGTCACCGCACGCAGGTAGGCCGGAAATAATTCCCCTGTACTCCGTTTAACTGCCAGTAACTGGCGGGCGAGGACGAGCGTTGTGGCAGCAAAAATGGCTTAAAGCCCAAAATAAAAAGCGTCTTGGACGCTAAGGTCCAAAGACGAACACGAAATTAAAACAACATACACTAAAACGAATTCAATATAATTACCTTTTAAACAACAATTAAACGCTCAGGGAACAGAGTGTCTGCCCCTGGCGACAAAAACCAAAATTTAAGTCACTAATGAACGAAAAACAAAGACAATTAACGTTAAATTCACTTCAAACGGCACTACTTAACAAATTCACAATACTATAAAACACTACACACCTTAACAAAACTTAAAACTGGCAGAAGGTCGCCGAAGCTCGCTTCTGTTCTCCAGCCGACTCAACTATCAAATGATGGAGTCAGTCGAAATCTCTAGTCAAGTAAATTTCCTGCTATTGAAGCAGTCGTCTATTCAATTTACAAACTATTATATACAAGTGCGCCAAATTTAAATCGCACATGGCGTAAAAACTATTTGACGCCATCGAAAAAGTCCTATAAGATACGTAACATAAATCGTCATTAGCTTAGCCTAGATACAAACCATATATGAAACGGATAATCTATACTAAATGAAACGGTTCAAAATCTAAGGCAAATTCAATTAAGATTTTACTTAAAAAGATAAAAAAGTCAAAAGCTACAAATTAAACTAAAATAATCATGAAAACTAATAATGAATTATAAAAAAAAAACATTTTAAAATCAAAATCGAAACATTCAAAAAAATTACCAATTTAATCTAACTGAATTCAAACTTTATTTTACTTAAACAGAATAAAAACATCAAAACGTTACACTGTTCAACATTGCATCCAAGGGAGCGATTGGGAGGTCTGACATGCAGAGGAATGGCATTATCATCACACTATCGCACATGCTTTGTGGACGATATTGATCTCATCGGCATCGATCGTAGGGCAGTGGAGGAGGAAGCTTAAGCTTCTCTGAAGAGAGAGACAGCGACGGTTGATTTGACGATTAACACTACCAAGTCGAAGTTGATGATTGCGGGTAGAGACAGAAGCAGACCTAGTAGTGTTAGACAGAGTTTACAATTTTCATTTTCAATGAGTGAAATTCAACGTGAATTTTGATGATTCTCAACTGAGCGATCAAAATAAAATTCATTTTGACGAATGAATTTTTTCACCTATTCATTCATTTTTCTGTCACTGATAATTTTCACAGAGAAATAAAACTGGACCGTAACTCCGGGTTATACTTCCAATTACCTTAAAACTTGTGTATAGTAGTAAATTAGAATATTAATTATATTCTCTATTTGTCCATAAGGTCGGATTGTGCGTCTGTTAATAGAAATTGGACATTTTACGACGTGCGGAAAAATATTCGTGACAGAGAATTGAATGAAAAAAGATAGGCATTTAGCTGACAATGAATGTGGCCAAACACGAATGAAAAAATGAGAATGTCAATCTTCATTTTCAATCTTCGAATTTTTTACTCTCTGGTGTTAGATCTGAGGTAGTGATTGATGGGGATGAGTATGAACTTGTTGAAGAATTTGTTTATCTTGGAACACTTGTGACACGTGACTATGACCTTTCCCGTGAAGTGAAAAGGCGTTTTGCAACTGTGAATAGGGCCTTTTACGGATTGCTTAACTAGCTTGGTGCCGTAACTAGCAAACGAAAACGAAACTATCTATATATAAGATGCTGATTCATCCGGTTGCCCTCTACAGTCACGAGGCGTGGACGTTGTAGTGAATACGAGGCGAATAGTATTCAGTAAAATCGAATCACCTTTAGGTAGTTTACGTTGAGTGTGTATTGATGACAGATAATGAAATGAACTCAAGGGCAGGGATGCCAGATGTGAAGACATGTCTTCAATTTGAAGACATTTGAAGTTCTGTGAAGACATTTATTTTTGTGAAGACATATAGAAGACATTTCAAATTTTGTGAAGACTTTTGAAAGCAGAAAAAAACTATTTATGTTGTTAATCTGAACCAATAATGCTTGAAACAATTTCAGATGAAATGCGTTCCATTTTTTGTAGATAAAATTTTAAACGTTTAAAACTTTTCCTAACTTTTCGGTAATTGGCACAACTTTTGAAGCAGTTTTTAGTTAAAATACGAATCAAATTAGACGACCACCATGTCATGGAAATTTTAGGAAGTATGCTTACCTTTTGATTTATTTTTTCATCCGCAATTGTTTACAGAATATAAAATTTTCATCAACAAAATTCCTCTGGGAATTGAACTGGGTATTCTTCAATTTTTCAAAAATCTCCAAAAACAGAGGTTGCTTCTAGAATATTAGCAAGGTTTTTTTATCGGAAATTCTCCCCAGAACTTCGTTTGAATTTTAAACAGTGCTTCATCCAGAATTTTCCGCAGACTTATCCGAAGATTTGTTCAAGCCTGTTAAGATTTCTCCAGTAGTCCCTCGAGAATCTCTCTTAAAGTTCCACGGGAATTTCTTCAGGATTTCATCAGGAATACCTCAGGAATTCTTGGAGGTGTTCTTCGGATATTCCACCTGGGGTACCTCAGGAATTCTTTCAGTTTCCTGGAAATTCCTCCAGGAGTTTGCCGATTTTTTTTTCTGGAGGGCTTCGGAAATTCTCCCAGAAGTTCCTCGGGAATTCACCCTGGAGTTCTTCGGGAATTGGTGTTCCTCGAGAATTCCTTTAGGAGTTCCTCGGGAATTCCTCAGTAAATCCTTTAAGAGTTCCTCAGAAATTCTCCCAGAAGTTTCTCAGGAATTCCACCAAGAGTTTCTCGAGAATTCATCTAGGAGTTCCTCGGAAATTCCAAGCGAATTACTCCGGGAGTTCCTCGGTATTTTCTCCACAAGTTCCTCAAAAATTCTTCTGGGAGTTCCTCAAAAATTCTTCCAGGAGTTCCTCAAGAAATCCTACCTGAATTCCTCGAAAATGTCTCCAGCAGCTCGTCGGGAATCCTTTCAGGAGTTCCCAGAAAATTTCTTCATGTATTCCTCGAGAATTTCTCCTGGAGTTTTTTTTTATTCCTCCAGGAGTTACTCGGGAATTCCTTCAGAAATTCCTTCAAGGAGTTCTTTGAGAATTCCTTTGGAGCGCCTCGGGAATTCCTTTCCTCCAAGAGTTCCTTGGAAATTCTTCCAGAAGTTCCTCAGAAATTTCACCGGAATAACTCAGAAACTCTACTAGGTGTTTCTCGAGAATTCATCTAAGAACTCCTCGGGTATTCATTCTGGAGTTCCAAGAGAATTTCCTCAGGAGTTCCTCGGAAATTAATCCAGCAGGTTTTCGAGAATTCCTTCAGGTGTTCCTTGAGAATCCTTTTAGGAGTTCCTTGGGAATTCCACCAGGAGTTCCTTGAAAATTCTTCTAGAAGCTCCTCGGGAAATTCTACATGAGTTCCTCCGAATTTTCTTCAGAAGTTCCTTGCAAATTCCTCCAGGAGTTTGCCAACAACTTTTTCAGGAGTTCTTCAGAAATTCCTTGAGAATTCTTCTATGAAATCCTCTTAAATTCCTATAGGAGTTGCTAGAAAATTTATTGGAAAATTGCTTCATGTACTCCTCGGAATTCTTCTAGAAGTTCCTCGGAGATTCCTCCTGGAGTTCATCGGATTTTTTTTTGGGGATTTCTCTAGAAGTTACACGGGATCTCCCAAAAAAATCTCCTTTGAGAATTATCAAGAAACTCCTGGAGGAATTCCCGAAACACCTAGAGACATACCCGAGAATCTCTTGAAGAATTTCCGAGGAACTCGAGGAGAAATTCCCGAGGAACTCTGAAAGAATTATGGTGTAACTTCTAGAAGAATCCCCAAAAACTAGGAACTATGAATTCCTCCAGAAGTTCATCGAGAATCCCTCTATCATTTTCTCGGGAATTCTTCCAGAAGATTCTCGGGAAATATTTCAGTAGTTTATCAGAAATTCATCTGGATCTTACCTAATCGTCGGGAATTCCCAGAAAACTCTTACAGTAGGTTTTCTGGGGACCAAGAGGAATTCCCGAGGAACTGCCGCAAAAGAACCTCGAGAAACTATGAAAAAACTGCTCGTTGAATTCGTGGAGGGATTCCCGAGAAACATGTAACTCCTCGGGAAATTACCGAGGAACCCCAAAAGGATTTCCCAAGGAACTCCTGGGTTTTCCCGAGAAACTTTTTAAGGAATTCCTGAAGGAATTTTCGATGAACTTCTGGAGGAACTCCCGAGGAACTCATGCAAGAATTCCCGAAGAACTCCTGGAAGGAATGTACCGAGGATCTCCTGTAGAAATACCGGAGAATCTCTTGAAGGAATTCCAGAGGATCCGTGAATGAATTCTAAAGAAACTCCTAGAGGGAATCTACGAGAATTTGTCCAAAAGATCCTCAACAATTCCTCTAAGTCTTAGAGGAATTGTTGAGGATCTTTTGGACAAATTCTCGTAGATTCCCTTAAGGATTTCCATGGATCTCCTGAGGGATTTTTCTGAGAAACACCTGGGGGATTTTTCGATGATCATCTGAAGGAATTCTCGTGGAACTCCTGGAAGAATTTACGAGAATCTTCTGGAGTAACTCCCGAGGTTCTTCTGCAGGAATTTCCGAAACTCCTAGAAGAATTTCCGAGAAACTGCTGACGATCTCCTAGAGGAATTCCCGATGAAGTCCTAGAGGAATTCCCGATGAAGTCCTAGAGGAATTCCCGAGAAACTCCTGTAGGAATTTCCGGGGAATTCCTGAAAGAATTCCCGAGGCATTCCTGGAGGAATTTCCGGGGAACTTCTGGAAAAAATGCCGGGGAACCCCTGATGAACCCCTAGATAAGTTCCCGAAGAACTTATGGAGGAATTTCCTAAGAGCTCCTTGTGGAATTCCCGAAGATCACCTGGAGGAATTCACGAGGAAGTCCTGGAGGAATTGCCGTGGAACTCCTGTACTCCGAGGAACTCCTGGAGGAACTTGTAGAGAAATTCCTGGAAGAATTCTTGGGAAACTCAACTCCTGAAGAAATTCTCGGGACTCTTATGAAAGAATTTCAGAGGAACTCTTGTAGGAGTTTTTTCTGATGGCATTCGCAATGACTTCCAGGGGAATTTTCGAGGAATTCACGAAAGAATTCCTGGAGAAATTCCCGGATTTTTTCAAAGTTTTTTTTCGTGAAACTCGTTGAAACAAATCCGAGGAACTTGTTTATGAATTTTCGGGAAAACCGCTTGAAATTGCCAAGGAAATTCTGAAGAGAACCGTACATTATTGCTGGATGACCTCACGGTATATTCCTTCATATAAAGCTAAGTGAGAACATAGCATAAATGTTGACTTTTAACATTAATTTTATACCAAAACCACAAAATGGGATGTGAAGACATGTGAAGACATTGTAGCGTGCCTTGTGAAGATACTTGAAAATTTCACCTGGCATCCCTGCCAAGGGAAGAAAAAGAAGCGAACGGATCGCAATAAATTTCCCTTCAGTTATATGACGAGTGTTATGAAGAACGGTCGACGTAGAATAATAATTTTGTTTTTGTTAATAATAATAGTAGTAATTTGTTTAGTAATGAATATTACTGGGTACCGGACTGGACACAGAAAACTTAATGGTTTTTCTTTGGTACATCAAGGTCTTGAAATTAGTCTATGGTGTGGCTAAGACGCATGAATCACGAGTTGTACCAAGTGTACAAAGACGCGAATAATTGTGAAACTCATAAAATAAGGCAGACTGCAGTGGGCTGGACGCGTAGTGCGAATGTCAGAAGAAAAAATAGCAAAAACAGTATTCAGCAAGTAACCAGGTAAACGTTGGTGAGTTCGTGGGCAGCAGCAAACGCGCTGGCTGCACGCGGTTGAAGAAGATCTGCTATCCCTACACGTTTAGGGAAACTGGAAGAACATCGCCAAAGACCAACGAAGATGGTGAGCTACTATACGCTCGATGTTGGAGTAAAGTTATTTTGTAGCCAAAACTGTATCAAGGTAAGTGTCCAGGCTCGAAATCCTAACTCCTTTTCTCTTTGAAACGTGAAAAAAGTGAGGTGATCGCTTCCCCAAGCACATACCATATATATAAAATCCCAGAATTGTCTGTCCTTCCGTCACGCTTTGAAATGTTTTATTGAAATGTTTCACAGAATGAAAGCTACAATAACCAAACACTGTAGCATTGTACCTATGTTGACTTGGTGCATTCCTGCATTGGTTTATCGTTGCATAGGTGCATCGTTGCATATGCACATCGTTGGATTGGTGAAACAGTGCATTGATGCATCATTCAATTGGTGCATCACTGTATTCGTGCATCATTGCATTGGTGCATATTTGAATTAGTCTATCGTTGCATTGGTGCATCGCTGCATTTGTCGTACATCAATGCATCGTAGGATTTTTAAAGCATTGTTTTGTTAAATCAATTCAGCAGTTTCTAGAATTTTCTTTCCATTCAGAACCCTACAACAGTCATTTACAGTCGAACGTGGATGCTTGGAAGTATACCTTCTGGCGCTTCCCGATGAGATGCCCAATGCTGTGAAATTTTTCACATAATGCATTGATGCAATAGCTTTCGTGGAATTTTTTAAAAAGTTTTCTTCTAGAAGATTCTGTGAATAAATATCATAGATATGAAATCCCAGAGTTGTCCGTTCTTCCTTCAAGTTGGAAATGTTTCGTTGAACTGTTTCACATAGCTATACGAGTATTATCTTTCCATTGTTCCGTCGTATATTGGTGCATTGTTGTATTTTTGCATTAGTGTATCGCTGCATTGTTTCATCTTTTCTTGGTGCATCTCTGCATTTTTGCATTTTTGCATTTGCAATCCTGTAGAAAGATCTAGACGTTTCTTTCATTCTAGGAATAAGAACCCTACAACAGTAATATACAAGCCAATGTTAGATATGTAATAGTATACCTTCTGGCGCTTTCCAAAGAGGTGCACCATACTGAGTGAAATATTTCATATATGCACAAGAAAGCTTCTAGAAAATTTCTTCTAGGAGATTCTAGGATTTTCTTGATTGTATAAAAAAACTATTTTTTAGGAACGTGGCTAGCCACGTTGGGTCTGCTAGTAATATAATATGTTTATTAGACAGTGAACATCCTAGAAGTAATGCCCAGTATAGTAAGATTGTGATATGTCAACAACATAGTTCTAATCAGAACGAACTAATCAAATTCATCAATTCCAATGCGTCATTCGCCAAATAACAGACACGGATTCGATTTCCCTCTGATCAGTCAAGCTGATTTGCTTCAAAAGAAATTGAGAAACTGTTGCTGAGGAAGACTACAAGTGGTAGTCGACATACGCATTTCTGTCAAAAGATGATTGGGTGGTTTACCACATCCAAAAGAGGTAGGGTATTGTACCATTTGGGCAGGTGTACCTATTTTGGGCACTTGTCGCTATAACTAAGTCAATTTCAAACCGATTGATTTGAATTTTTGTACAGAGTTAGGTACTGTACGTGCCTAACTCTGGACAAAATTTCAAATCAATCGGTTTGAAATTGACTTTGTTATAGCGGCAAGTGCCCAAAATAGGAACACCTGCCCAAATGGTACAAGACCCTATAGTCATAAAACCGATGGCTCTACAAGACTAACTAGTCGTCAGAATGTTACTTGGGATTAATATACATCTCTACGTGTAATTTGATTGTTTGATTGTTTTTGCTCCATGATGCAGAATGGAATTGTTTTCGCCTTCAAATATGCAATACCATGATCAGCAAAACAGACCAAAGAGAACTAGCGAGAAAATGAAACAAGTTAACTGCTCTGCGGGTTCAGATCAACAGACTCAACCAGCAGCAATGAGCTAAGAGTTACCATAATTTAGATAATGTTTCCTTCCTCGTAAACAATGAGTGGTCTCGACCAAATCACATCGTGGCGCAAATTGTTTATCCCTTAGCTCGGTCCAATAAAAAAATCCCGTAATGCTATTCAAGGTCGTTAATGTTTGCTGATCGCCCCGAAGGCAATCCGTTCTCACTTTCATTAGAAAGATCGTCGCGATCGGATTGGATTGTTTTGATCGTCTCAGCTTCAGATACTTACAAACAAAACGATGAAGTGGACCCGACCGGCAAAGGTTCCATTCCCTTCGGTGTGGCATCGATTTCAGGCGCGAGCTCCCTCGAGCAAACAGTTGGTGTGGTACACGGTGCAGGATCTACCGGAGGACCGTTTCGAGGATGCGATCCGTCACATGTGCGACTACTTTGCGCGGGATGAGCTGATGAACCAGGCCAAGGGCTTGGCTCGGGATTTGATCGCTATGGGCGATGTGGTGGCGCTGTGGAAAGCGATGCTTCCGGATCGACTGTCGTTGGTGTGCTTCCGGGAAGGATCGGATGAGATCGTGGGGGTTAACGTACTGGACGTGGCTTCTAAGTCGGACAAGGATGATGGCAGGGTAGGTGACTTGTGTGGGGACGGAAGCAGGTAGAAGGGAACTAACCTATCTATTTTGCAGTTCAACAGCGCAATCTTCCAGGCGATTTACGACACCATCGAGTACGTATCGCATCAGGCGAAGATCTTCGATCGGTACGGTGTAGATCACTATTTGAATGCGATGGGGCTTTCCGTGGATCCAAAATACCGAGGACGGGGTATTGCCACGGAAATTCTGCGGGCTAGGATCCCTCTCTGCCGAGCCGTTGGCCTCAAACTGAGCGCAACATGCTTCACTGGGCCAAGTTCGCAGACAGCGGCCACCCGGGTTGGCTTTCAAGAAGACTTTACCATAACCTACGGCGAGCTAGCACGTGTTAACCGCCGCTTCTGCTATCCGGGTATCGAAGAGAATTATTGCAAATATATGAGCTTGAGAGTTGATTGATTACACCTGGAAAGAGAGCGTTTTATTCGGCCGAACGCTTGGCGCAAGCGCGCCACTTCTGTAAACAAACGCATGCGCACGAAGCGAAGCTTCTTCCAAAAACGCTGCTCTGATTATGTCAGCAAGTTCTTATCTCTGAAGCGGTAGCGTGGTGTAATTGTGGTAGACATTGTCATCTCGGTCTCAGATAGCAGCCGGTCAGTTGGTGTTTGACAATGGGTTGGCAGAGACCTGCAGAGCCGACGATTCCTACCGTTTGGTACACTTTCCAGGCGCCGGATCCGGACAATGGCGACCAGTTGGTCACGTACCGGG
This sequence comes from Aedes albopictus, assembly GCF_035046485.1. Lineage (NCBI taxonomy): Eukaryota > Metazoa > Arthropoda > Insecta > Diptera > Culicidae > Aedes > Aedes albopictus. The sequence goes on from NC_085136.1 coordinate 246,818,918, forward strand.
TGGAAGATCTGACCGAGGATCGCTACGATGACATGATCCAGCACTACACGGACAACTTCGTGGACGATGAACCATTCTGTGAGAACAAGCAGATCTCCAAGGACGAACTGTCCCTGGCGGAGATCGTGGGGTTTTGGCGGTGGTGCTTCGAGAAACGGATGACGGTAGTTTGCTACAAGGAAGGTTCTTCATATGAGATTCTTCGAGGGATTTATTTGGGAATTCCTTCCGGGATTCACTGAGATATTTACTCAGAGATTTCTCTAGGAATTTCTATTGAAGCACCTCTAGGAGTTTATTCTTAGATTTCTTCAGCAATTCTCTCTAAGATTCTTCCAAGAGTACCTTCTGAAATGGCTGCAGCAGTTCCTTCTGAGTTTCGTCCAGGGTTCCTTTTAGAATACGTTAAGATTTTTCCTGCAGGACTTCCTGTATGAACTCCTGACTGAGTTTCTTCTCTGACTTCTCTAACAGAAAGAAGTTCTATATGAATTTTATAAGGAACTCATTGAAGAATACCATACGAAACTCTATGTGTAAGCGCGATGATTTTTCGGCAATAGCAGTCGGTTCTTTAAAGAACCGAAACGCCGGACGTAGGAGCAACAACTGTGTTTGCTCAGACTGCTATTGCCGAAAAATTATCTCGCTCATTGAAAGTTCCAGTCGTAAACGATAGTCATAACACTCTATGTGTAATTCCACAAGAAATTGCATAAGGTTTTCCATTAAAACATCTGAAAGTAAGAACTCTCTGAGTAGTTCCAGAAGGATCCACAGCAATTGCTGAAGGAACTTCTGGGAGTATTCCGGACGGAGTTCATGGAAGAATTCTGAAGAAATGCTGTAAGAAATTTCTGAATAAATTTTGGATAATTTCTGGATTGAGTTTTCGAAGGACTTCCAGAAAGATCCCAGAAAGAATTCCTGTAAAAATTCCAAACTGAACTTCTTAAGGAATTTCGCTAGGAGTTCCTAGAGCAATCTCAGAAGGAATTCTTTTGGGAGTTACAGAAGCAATTTTACGATTTCAGGAAGGAACTCTTGGAGGACGTTCAGATAGAGCTTTGGAGCTGTCCCAGAAGCAGAGTTTAAAATTTTCATTTTCAATGAGTGAAATTCATCGAGAATTTTGAAGATTCTCAACTGAGGGATCATTTTGGTGAATGAATTTTTTCACCTGTTCATTCATTTTTCTGTCACTGACAATTTTCACTGAGAAATAAACCTGGACCGTAACTCCCGATTATACGTCCAATTACCTCAAAGCTTGTGTATAGTAGTTAATTAGGATAATAATTATGTTCTCTATTTGTCCATTAGGTCGGATTGCGCGACAGAAATTGGACATTTTACGACGTGCCAAAAAATATTCGTGACAGAGAATTGAATGAAAAAAGAGAGGCATTCAGCTGACAATGAATGTGGCCAAACACGAATGAAAAAATGAGAATGTCAATCTTCAATTTCAATCTTCGAATTTTTTACTCTCTGCCCAGAAGGAACTCCTGGATGAATCTAAGAAGATACATTTGGCGGAATTACTGGAGGAACTCTTGGATGGGTCTTAGGAAGAGTTCTTGGAGGAAGCCTACAAGGAACTCCTGAAGGAGTTTTGAATAGAATTTCTGGAGGAAACCCGGATGGAATTTCTGGTGGAATTCCGAAAGAAACCACGGTTGGATGGAACTTTTGGTGGAATCTCAGAAAAAAACACTTGAGCAAACCCAAGGAACCCCAGGACGAGTCCTAGAAGGACCTTCTGGAGGAATCTCAACAGGAGTAATCTCTAAAGGTATCCTAAAATCATGGTTGAATGCCGGAAGAGTAAAACTCATGGAGGAATTCCAGGGGGAAATTTTGAGGGAATGTTCAACTTCGTGGTTGCGATACGAATGTATTTTTATTCAAGTCTAAGAAATCTATTGAGCCTTAATTCTAAGCTACATAATTGGTTTCACAGAGACAAATCGAGAGAATGAGAGAATCGGTAAATAGGAGGCGCATGGTAACATCGATATGCGTTAAAATTATATTGCAGTTGACAACCCGTCGATAAGTGAAATTCGGGAATCATTTAGCCTGGGAATATTGAGCATGGGAAAAGAGCATCGTTGGCGGTTGCAACATGGGCTATTGCACTTGGGTGTTCTTGCCCACGTTGCAAGACCTTGACGATGGGAATTATTGTTGCTGTGCCACATCTGTTGGCAATATGCAACTCAACTAATTTATGCACTACAGCTCCCTGAATAATCCCAGCAAAAACTCTTGGAGAAATCATGGAAGAAAGTTTTGGAGAAATAATGAAAGTATTCCAGTAAGAATTCCTGGACGATATCAGAAGGAACGGCTGGAGAAATCCTTTCGGGATTTTCGCTGGAATACCAACATTGATTCTACGCGCTTTCCTTAAGTTATTCCTCTTGGATTCCTTTAGCAATTCTCCAGAATTATATCAAGTGTTTCTCCGGAATTCTGTCGAGGATTTTCCCAGGTTTTTCATGGAGTTCCCTTGGGAATGCATCCCAGGATTCATTTATCGATTCCTCCCGGGATTCCTTATGGAATTTCTTCCGCAATTCCTCCAGGAATATCCCAAGTAACAATTTAAGTTTTGTTCGGCTCTACAAGAGATCTTCATGACCAATTTTATAAAACTTGCAATAAAACTGATTTATACATCAAAACCTCTTGATAACCTCTTTAAGAGTATCTTCCGGCTAAGTGGACAACTCTCGGAGAGGTTTTGCAAACTGCATTAAAAGTAGCAATAAAACTGTTTTAAAACCTAGCAGAGAAATTTCCCATTCTCGATTGTTGTTGTTTTTTTTCAACAAAAACTATGACAGCTCAAGATGCAGAGAAGCTTCTTCGATGGCACGCAAAGTTCAGGACGATACACCATTCGTAAGTAGAAGCGGTCATTTCAAAGTAATATTTTAGTTGTTATTGTGTTGGTTGGCTTATGCGCATTCAATTTTACCATGAATATTGGGGTTGCAGAATCATAAAATTAATGCGTTTCAAAAATAGTGAGTATTATCATCTTGGAATGGAATTAATCAATTTGTTTATTTAGTAAAACTATCTCGAATCACAAGAAAACTCAGCAGAGAGAGTTTATTTTTCGTGAGCATGTTATGGAAATGGTGGCAAACTATCAATTCATTGCTAATTTGAGCAAAATTAAGTATTTTCCATTCACGTTAGCTAATTCTTCAATATGGCGACAATCATAATCAGCGAAAATAAAACGAAAGCAAGTTTACTTTTATGATGACCGCAATAAACATAGAAATGTCGTAGTTCTGCTTTTCCACCAACAGATGTCGTTACTAATCGAACGGATCACCATCTGTTGAGAGTTTTAACAGTTTTATTGTGGTAATAATGATTGCCAGAAGGTTTACAAATCGAAAAATTTGGTTTACTCTTAAAATCTGTCTTTATGGTTATCTTCAAGTATGCTATAAAACATTTTATCAATGGTTTTCATGAAAGCAGTCATAAAACTGCGAGTTTTAATTATTGCTGTAATAAAACCCTAATAAAAATCAAACAAAACCAATCAGCAATGAAATTGTTACTTGGGATATTTCAGCACCCTTATGGATTCCTCCATAAGCCTAGTTAGCCAATTTGCCTAGTGGTTAAGGCTACGGATCACCAATCCGGAGACGGCAGGTTCGATTCCCGATCCGACAAGCTTATCATTGTGCTTGTCTCACAATATACAAATTCATGCAATGGCAGGCAAAGGAAGCCCTTCAATTAGTAACTGTGGAAGTGCTCTAAGAACACTCAGTTGAAGAGAGGCAGGCCAAGTCCCACTAGGGACGTACAGTCATAAAGACGAAGAAGAATGGATTCCTCTCAGGGTGCTCTCCGAATCCTTTCATTGATTCTTCCCAGGATTTCTCGAAGGACTTCTCCCAATTTTTTTCCAGGTTGTCTCACGGATTATTCCTAAGATTCTACCAAGGATTCCTTCAGGATTCTTCCTAGAATTTCTGGAGCGGACCTGGTGTGATGGTTAGAACACTTGACTATCACGCCGAGGACCTGGGATCGAATCCCACTCCCGACAAACTCGCCAAATGTGAGTTCTTCCTTCGGAAGGGAAGTAAAGCGTGGGTCCCGAGATAAACTAGCCTAGGGCTGAAAATCTCGTTAATACAGATAAAAAAAAAAATCTCCTCGGATTTCTTTAGGTTTTCCGTGTAAGCTTTCTTGTAGGCTTCCTTCAGGGGTTTCTTTACGGATTCCTTCAGAAATTATTTCAAGCATTACTTTGTTGAAACCTCCAGAGATTGTTTCTATGTTTTTCCCTGGATTTTCTTTAACCTTCCTTAGTCCCTAAAAAAAAGTTACAAATAAGACCCTGGGGTCATTTTGACCCCAAACTTTGAACGGCTCTCAAAAATCAGTGGCTGGACCGATTTTGATTTTCTTTGGCCCAAATGAAAGCCACACATGTCTAGTTTTCAAAACCCCCGGAGAGTTCCGGATTTGGTCACTGTGGCCACCGGGAACCTGCTTCAACTGAAAAATGCCGCTTTAGAGACCCTAACTGTGGCAAGCTATAACTTTGTAACCAAACAAGTAATCAGGACCGTTCAAGAATCGTTGGAAAGGTATTCACGTGGACTTTGATTAAAGACATTAATATTGACTAATTCTTAAGAACCGGTTCCGGAAATCCGGAACATCCGGAAAGTAATGTTTTTCACGAAAATGTGCTAGAAAGTACATTCATATTATTTACAGGATAGAAGTTTTTGCATCAAACTTCTTTAGGCCATAATACAATCTGTCGAGAACTATTTCTGTATGTTTCTGGTTATGTCCCGTCCTTCTGGAACCGGTTCCAGGGATCCCACAAGATGGCCAACGAGTTGATTGTAACGAAATTGAACGGTTTTCCGCGCTAAACACATCTGCGTTGGTTAACTCATGATGAAATCTCAATAATTTTACATGCTCCATATTGTTGTGATATGTAAAAATATTGTTGGACATTGTGGTCTTATGTGGCCACCGGAGTGACCACCGGAGAAACCCGTATTGAGGGACTTCCATGTTTTTGCAACAAAGATAGGCATTCGACGGCTCTAACTTCATGTTTTTTCATGGCCATGTGGCTTCTGGCATTAAATAGAAGAATTGACCATTCTGGTCTGTTTTGGCCACCGGAGTGACCACCGGAGAAACTCGTATTGAGGGAGTTTCATGTTTTTGCAACAAAGATAGGCATTCGAAGGCTCTAACTTCATGATTTTTCATGGACATGTTGCTTCTGGTATTAAAAAGAACAATTGAATATTCTGGTTCGCTTTGGCCACCGGAATGACCACCGGTGAAATCTGTATTGAGGGAGTGGAGTTTCATGTTTTTGCAACAAATATAGGCATTCGACGGCTCTAACTTCATGATTTTTCATGGCCATGTGGCTTCTGGCATTAAAAAGAAGAATTGACCATTTTGGTCCGTTTTGGCACTGGCTCGGTCCACGGAGACGGCGACGACGACGACGAAGTGATGATGAAGAATAAATTAACGACAGTTTGGTTTTTGGGAGACCACGCAAAGTAGTTGGAACGAAACGAGGATAATGATCGAGCATATGATGATGAGGATCAACAACGGGGCGCAAGAAATTTTTTAGGGGTTACCAATCGTGATGTTGTCAGAGGCGTAGCTGAATGTTCATCATACGTTATTTATTTATCGGCGCAAATATTGTGTATACGACAGTTGTGGAAATTTTACTATACTGTTGTTGAAAGCTTTATTGAATTAAGGCTCTGATTCATTTGACGGACTTTGTGGTTTGATGTTTAATGTTTCTGATTACTCCTGGGCACTGGGTTTTATCCCTGGCCCTGGCCAGTCTCTTTCAACCTATTTTATAACTTTGTATATACAGTCGAGACTCTTATAAGATCACTGGTCGGGGGGCGCAATAGGAATCCGCTTAATAGGAGACTAAGAGCTTATGGGTTTTCGGCCTTTTGGGGGTATGGCCTATTATCTCGGGTGTGTTAAGAGTTAGCGCAATACTTTCTTCGGCAAAGTTTTAGGGCTTGATAAGATCTACCATTTAGAACTTTGGTTCATAGGATTAGTTGGCAACTTGGCCGCTAGAGGTACCATCAACAGTTTGATGCTAAATTGCACTACAGAAACCATATCAGGTTGTCAAGCAAACGTTACAATATGCGACAGCTCAAGACCCTGATAATTTGGAAGGATAGTGTCTTCGGAAAAGTTGTTGGGTACGCCAATAACTTACTGACGATGAGTTGCGAAGTTTAAAGTTCCCCCACTGGGCGGCGCTAGTGAATATGCAAATTTTAGAAATTTCATAGCTCAGAATCCTGATAACTTACGAAGTTGGTGTCTTCGGCAAAGTTGATCAGTATGACATAAACTTACATAAAAATTAACACTTGTTTCGCAATTCTGCCACTAGGTGGCGCTAGTGAACATGCAAATTTTAGAAAACTTATAGCTCAGAATCCTGATAACTTAGAAGGTTGATGTCTTCGGAAAAGTTGAGCAGTATGACATAAACTTACATAACAAAAAACACATGTTTCAAAATTCTGACACTAGGTGGCGTTTACCGGTTTTTTTGTCTTTTTCCGACTTTTTTGTAATTTTTTGGCTTGGCAAAACTAATGTCGCTCCCCCCGATAACTTATTAAGTTGGTGTTTTTGGAAAAGTTAATCAGAATGACATAAACTTTCATAACAATAAACACTTGTTTCGCAATTCTGCCACTAGGCGGAGCTAGTGACCATGCAAGTTTTAGAAATCTCATAGCTCAGAATCCTAATAACTTAGGAAGATGGTGTCTTCGGCAAAGTTGATCAGTATGACATAGACTTGCACAAAATGGGACACTTGTGACAGATTTCTGCCTCTAGGTGGCACCAGTAAACACGCAAATTTTAAAAATCTCATAGCTCAGGGTTCTGCAATCTTGGGGAGACTGTATTCTTCATTATCTCATCAATTGGTTTGAAATTCTGCCCCTGGGCAGCATGCACATTTTATTAATTGTATAGGGGGATTAGGGGCATAATGGACACCCTAAGCAAACGGGTACGTTAGACCTGTATAACGAAGAAAAACTTAACATATTATCAGTTGGCTTACAACTTTTATTTGTTTCCTACGTATTTCAATCATTTATAGCAGGTAGAATGTCTTTATTGTGAAGAAATAACGATTTTTAAATCGTGTATTTTTTAGAGCTGGCAGGAAAGGTACGGGGCGAAATGGACACCCATCGGGGCATAATGGACACCCCTACATTTTTTATGCTAATTCTTTGATTACATCGATCAGTTAAGTCATATGCTTACGGAGATCAATGCCAGAGATATAATACTCCATCTTAGACGAATTTACATATCATCAAAGTTAATGAAACAAATTTTAGGCAAAAATAATCGGAATGATTTTTTCCAAACTCCCTAAAACGCCTAACAGTATGCAATGCTCGTACATCCATTCGTAATAGCCGGTGTTCATTTCGCCCCGAATCGACTACAACATTAAAATTGCTATTTTTAGTAAATTCCGATCAAAAATAAAATACTTCATCCATTGCTAAATCTCCGTATACATGTAGATAAGGTAACAAATCAATTGTTTTTATGGTGGACACACTCCAACACTCATAATACCTTATTTGCTGCTGCTACGAAATTATAAGAATTTCACCATATGAAAAACATATTTCAATTTCAACGATATTTTGGTTATTTTGGAGCAATATAAATGGTACTTTTGCAAAATAGCACCATGACTTGTTCCTTTACTCTTATGCATTAAAAGTTTAACATAAAAGTCAACGGTTTCGCCAAAAACAGGGGTGTCCATTTCGCCCCGGGTGTCCATTATACCCATCATTCCCCCTACCTTGATGTCAGTCGGACTCGAAAGGAATCCTCCGTGGAACTTTAAGAATATGCCAGTTGAAACTACTAGACGAATTAATTTTATTAAAAAAAATAAAGAATTGCGAAGTGTTCATAAAACTCACTAAATGGATAATATTTGTGACTGAATGCCTCGATTGCAGAACTTGATAATTCCCTAATTCAAGTGAAACATTGTTTGTCTTCCTCAAGAAAGCCCTTCTCCTACCAACTAAGACAACTTTTCATTCTGAAAAAGCTGACTTCACGTAAGTATAAGAAAATAGAGCCAGCAAGAAAGGAGAAAGCATATCAAGTACTAACAAATAATGTGGACATATCTAAAAAGATAATGAAAAGAAACGATTCTCGAACTAACCATATTACCATTGACAGTGCACTATCAGACTACAAGAATCGCAGTATATTTTAACATGAAATGCCTCTACTACAAAATAACCTTGTTGAACAATAAGAATAACAACTGAGCATAAAGATAATATGTCGCGTGTCGAAGCATGAAAATTAAGCCGTCGAAAGACTGCTTCTGGTGATAAATCTAGATAATATGAGCGTTTAAAAATAAACATAGGAGTTCCCTAGTATGTGTTTCTCCAGGTGGTCACTCCGATGGCCAAAGCAGACCAGAATAGTCAAAATAGTACACAATCATGAAGTTATAGCCGTCGAATGCCCATCTTTGTTGCAAAAACATGGAAGTCCCTCAATGCGATTTTTTCCGGTGGTCACTCCGGTGGCCAAAACGGACCAGAATTATCAATTCTTCTTTTTAATGCCAGAAGCCACATGGCCATGAAAAATCATGAAGTTAGAGCCGTCGAATGCCTATATTTGTTGCAAAAACATGGTCACTCCGGTGGCCAAAGCGAACCAGAATATTCAATTGTTCTTTTTTATACCAGAAGCAAAATGTCCATGAAAAACCATGAAGTTAGAGCCTTCGAATGCCTATCTTTGTTGCAAAAACATGAAACTCCCTCAATACGAGTTTCTCCGGTGGTCAGTCCGGTGACCAAAATAGGCCATTGTGGTCAATTCTTCTTTTCAATGCCAGAAGCCACATGGCCATGAAAAACCATGAAGTTAAAGCCGTCGAATGCCTATCTTTGTTGCAAAAACATGAAACTCCCTCAATACGGATTTCTCCGGTGGTCACTCCGGTAGCCAAAACAGACAAGAATGGTCAATTCTTCTATTTAATGCCAGAAGCCACATGGCCATGAAAAAACATGAAGTTAGAGCCGTCGAATGCCTATCTTTGTTGCAAAAACATGGAAGTCCCTCAATACGGGTTTATCCGGTGGCCACTCCGGTGGCCAAAATAGACTATTGTGGTCAATTCTTCTTTTCAATGCCAGAAGCCACATGGCCATGAAAAATCATGAAGTTAGAGCCGTCGAATGCCTACCTTTGTTGCAAAAACATGAAACTCCCTCAATACGGGTTTCTCCGGTGGTCACTCCGGTGGCCAAAACAGACCAGAATGGTTAATTCTTCTTTTCAATGCCAGAACCCACATGGCCATGAAAAATCATGAAGTTAGAACCGTCGAATGCCTATCTTTGTTGCAAAAACATGAAACTCCCTCAATACGGATTTCTCCGGTGGTCACTCCGGTGGCCGAAACAGACCAGAATGGTCAATTCTTCTATTTAATGCCAGAAGCCACATGGCCATGAAAAAACATGAAGTTAGAGCCGTCGAATGCCTATCTTTGTTGCAAAAACATGGAAGTCCCTCAATACGGGTTTCTCCGGTGGTCACTCCGGTGGCCACATAAGACCACAATGTCCAACAATATTTTTACATATCACAACAATACGGAGCATGTAAAATTATTGAGATTTTATCATGAGTTAACCAACGCAGATGTGTTTAGCGCGGAAAACCGTTCAATTTCGTTACAGTCAACTCGTTGGCCATCTTGTGGGATCCCTGGAACCGATTCCAGAAGGACGGGACATAACCAGAAACATACAGAAATAGTTCTCGACAGATTGTATTATGGCCTAAAGAAGTTTGATGCAAAAACTTCTATCCTGTAAATCAGGCCCGTGCACAGAAGTGGCGCAAAGGGAGGGGTTTTTCCCAATTTCGGCAAAAGGCGGAGGGGCGCCTAGTGTATGAAGCGTCGATAATGGGGAGGGTTTAACCCCCAAAACCCCCCCCCTTGTGCACGGGCTTGCTGTAAATAATATGAATGTGCTTTCTAGCACATTATCGTGAAAAACATTACTTTCCGGATGTTCCGGATTTCCGGAACCGGTTCTTAAGAATTAGTCAATATTAATGTCTTTAATCAAAGTCCACGTGAATACCTTTCCAACGATTCTTGAACGGTCCTGATTACTTGTTTGGTTGCAAAGTTATAGCTTGCCAAAGTTAGGGTCTCTAAAGCGGCATTTTTCAGTTGAAGCAGGTTCCCGGTTGCCACAGTGTCCAAATCCGGAACTCTCCGGGGGGTTTGAAAACTAGACATGTGTGGCTTTCATTTGGGCCAAAGAAAATCAAAATCGGCCCAGCCACTGATTTTTGAGAGCCGTTCAAAGTTTGGGGTCAAAATGACCCCAGGGTCTTATTTGTAACTTTTTTTATGGGAGCTCCCCTAGGGGTCGTCCAATGTTTTGGATGAATAGAAATGATAGTTTTCCACAAAAAAATAATTGTCTGAAAATTTCAGATTTCTAGGCCTTTCGAAACAAAAGCTATAGCGAATTGAAATTCGGAAAAGGTCAAAAAAGACCCCAAGACCTTACTAAGGTTAAGAAGTCCTCCTAAGATATATATTTAGGGATTCTTACTAGATTTTTTTTCCGGAATTTCTTTAGATGTTTCTTATGCGATTCCTTCCTTTATAGAATTCCCTTGGGATTTCTCCTGCACCTTTTTAGGAATTTATTTAGAGTTTTTTTTCTGGGATACCTTCATAGATTTTTCCAGGGATTTCTTTAGAAATTTCTCCTAGGATTCCGTTGAAGATTTCTCACTGGATACTTTTAGAGATTTTTTGGTTGATTTCTCCCGAGATTTCATTATGGATTCCTTCCTGCATTTTTTCAGTATTCTTTTTAAGAATTCTCTCCGGGATTCCTTTAGGGATATTTTCTGGTATTTCATCAGTAATTCCTTCATTGATGCCTCCCAGGAATCCTCTAGAGATTTCTCTCGGAATTCCCTTCAGGATTCTTAAAATTATGCTTATGCTTGCATCAGGGTTTTCTCCCGGTATTCCTCTAGGGATTTCTCTCCCCAAGTAAAATGTTGATGACCAATTAGTCTTGTAGAGGTTTTGACAGCCATCACAAAACCCATTACCGTTCATTTTGGTTTTATAATGGTTCTAAGAACCTCTTCTAGCCTATTTGATCTAAAAGTGTTTCTTGCGTTTGACTTCTCTTGTGATTTTTTTAAGGAATTCCATCAGCAATTCCTTCCAAGATTCTCTTATTGATTCTTCCGGGTTTTCTTTGGGGATTCCTTCTGAGATTTTTGTTTAGGAATTCTTTAGAGCCGTTATGTCACCTTTTGAGTATCTTGTAATCTTACGGAATGTAACAATGTTATCAAAGTTGTGCTTAAATAGAACTTGAGAAAAGTATCAGGAGTTGAGGACCTACACTGATGTTTTTTTTTTTGGAATTACATCATAGACTTCCAGTTTTTTTTTTTCGTAAAATCGTGTTTATCTCAATGAACTTGACTATTGTCAAGTCCAAATCGGTAGCAACAAAGTCAAAAAACTGAAAATTTTCTCATAGGAATCGCGGGGAACAGTGGCTCTATGGAGGTGATGACCCAAAAATTCGAGGGAAAAAATGCAATACGCTTTGTTGAGGCTCCTGCACACATCCAGCAATAGCCAACAATTCATCTGAAAATTTTATCAAAGGATTCACCCAGTAATTCCTCCACAAAATCGTCCAAGCATTCCATCAACAAATTCTTCAAATTTTATCGAGAATTCTTTAAAATTCCACCCTCTAAAGGCTTTTCCCTGATTTTTTTCAACAGTTCCTTTAAGAATTCCTCCACCTGAATTCTGCCAATGATTCCTCTCAGCAATTTGGGAGTTTCTCCAAGAAAGGATCATTTCAATCACTTTCAAGCATTTAAAAAATTCCTCTATGAGTTCTAACATGAAATTGTTTCTAAAATTCTATAAGGATTTTTTGCATATCCGAAATGAACTAGCCTAGGGTTAAAAATCTCGTTAATACAGACATAAAAAAAAATAGCATGGACTTATCCAGGACTTTGTCCTGAGGAATTCCTCATTTTTTTCTATACGGGTCATTCCACTTATTCTCAAAGATTATTCAGGGATATCTTTAAGAATATTTACAGAAATTTATTCAAGCAGTCGTGCAGATTTTTTTTTTTACAATTTTCTTGAAATACCACAAACGATATCAACAAAAAATTTTTGTAAGATCACTTTGACAATTTTCCAAAATATGAAAATCTTTCAGGAGTTCTTAAAGGATTATTTTATGAATGCCTATATAGGTTGCTATTAAGAATTAATTCTTCCAAAGTTTCCTTTAACCCCTTCGGGACGACTTTTTTCACCAACCTCGCCGCTGTAGAATGCGTCAGCGAGGTGCAAATTACCCAACCGTCCTGATCCTGAAAGGGTTAAGCAGTACTTCAAGAATTTTCTCAAAAATCCAATATTTCGTCTCATGATCCCTTCATAAGTTGCTCTTAGATTTTCTTCAGGTAGCATAAAATGCTGGGTTTCAAGTTTTCATCAAGAAATTCATACAAATGTTTTTCCAGGTTTTTTTTTTCAAAAGTTTTTTTTTTGTTTTTATTTATGTGTATTTTAACTGAACGCTAATTCTACACTTATGTTTTCTTTTTTTTAAGAAGCTTTCAAAGATTCCTCTATAGATTCTTCCAGCAAATCGTCCACAGATTTGGAATTCATCCAACGATTTGCACAGATTTCTCTAATAATATATCAAGGAGTTACGGTGTTACTCTAAAGAATTCTTAGTTTGCTTCAAGCAACTCAAGTTAAAATTCAAAAATATAAATACATTAAAAAAAATGCAAAAAAACTCTGCCAATGAATCTCGCAGACATACCTAGAAAAGTTTGTACATTAATTGACCCAGAGAAATTCATTCATGGTTTTTTTACAGAGGTTTATCCACGGTAAACACAATAATTCTCAAGTTATTTTACCATAAATTCCTTCGCAAGTTTTCCCAAATATATATTTCGACAAATGTTTTTTCTAAGAATTGCACCGGGAAATTTGTTGATTTCTCCAGAGACATCTTCCAAACTACGATCCAAGTATTCTTCTATGGATTCTTGAAGGAATTCCCCTAAGAGTTTTCTAAAAAAATCTTAATCAAAATCTTTAACGATTCCTCTCGGAATTATCTTATGGATGCCTCTAAAGATTTTCCCTCATACGCGCACTTCTATTATGGTCCACTGCACGAGCTTATGCTGGCCTGCTTACTCTCACACGAATTTTGACGTTTGAGCCATAGATTTAATTCCAAGATGTAAAAGTAAGGAACAAATTCCGTTCAATTCATGACGCCATTCGCTCCCCCAGTAAATTCGCCCGTTCCTGTTTTCACTCGAAGCGGCGCTTTCACTTGTGAATTCGCTTCATGTTCTTGCCCATTCATCATAGCAAACAAGTAAATTCGGCAATCCCGTTACCATGGTCAAAGCATTCTTGTTTATTTATTTCATATCTGAAAAAATTGACACGAAAACCGTCTGCTTCGGCGTCCACGGAAAAGCATCTGGCTGTAGCTCTCAGAGCGATCAAGGAATTGCCTTTCATCCGGTTCCTACATGAAGTGACCCCCACTTGCGTCATCGAAAGACCTAGGGCCACTTTATTGGTCATTTATCAATAAAAGCGCACTCCCAAGCGCACTCCCTTCAAAGTCATTCTTGCCTTATCGTTCCCGAGTCCCGGTCAATTCTATCGAAGCTAAAGATGCACATCTCACTTGTGCAACAGCACAGACTGGTCCAGTGTAAATTATTAAAATGAAATGAATAAACAAAGTATTTTCCAACAAGGGTCCACCCACACCTTTGACTTAGGCACTACTTCTCCCTCGTCCGAAAACGTCCAGTGGCCGCATTCCGGCGCACAATTTCTTGGAAGAGAAGAAATTTTCTTCCATTACTCACCAGCAAAAAAAATCGTCTCTTCGAAGAAAAAGTGCGCCGAAATTCGCCTACAGGAAACCCAAAAAATCAAAAAGGATTCTGGGAGAATGGAGAATCGAGGTTTTTTGAGCCCATCCCGAAAGCTACAGTTGATTTGATCTGCAGCATGGTGGCTACGCACCTTGGCACGTAGGTAGAGAGGATAGGGTCCCGGTGTGAAATTCACTGGGTTTGCAGTTGAATCGATTTTCCATCGGAAAAAATCCCTTCGTATCAGCAAAGCCGACGTTTCTGCGTTGTACCTGGCTCTCCTATGGAAATCTGCTGTGTTAAACGTCCTTAGGGACCGTGTGCCTTTCAATGGCAAAGTGAACCCTTCTGAGGATAATCCTCTAGCATATCCATGAGGTTAACTGAATAAACCAACATAATAAGGTTTTATATTAAGTATTATTTTTAAACTCAATTGGTTTCCGCTAATGGATTACTGCACGAATTTATTCTGGCCTGCTTACTCTCACACGAAATTTGACGTTTGAGCGGTGTCTGCACCTCTCAAACGTCAAATTTTCTGTGAGAGTAAGCAGGCCAGCATAAATTTGTGCAGTGGACCATTGTGCTCACTTGTTGTCGACAAAATTTGAAATGAGTAGACGAAAACACGGTTGACAGTTAGCAGCGTCAAAAGCGCCGCCTCCTAGGCTTCATTCAAAAACGATGTACTGGGGGATTGGGGTCGTTGAAATTTGACGAAACTGGCGTCACGGGCGAATTGCCAGTTGCATATTGATTGTTGTTTGAGCGGTGTCGGCACCGCTCAAACGTTAAATCTGCGGTGAGAGTATTGCGGCGCTCAATAAATCCACATTGGACGGCGGCGATATCAAAATCGAACATATATTGTCACCCACCCAGCAGCATCGCAGCAGCCTTCAGGCCGTTCATATCAAAACAAAAGTTATCACAATGGCAGCTCGGATGGCCATATTTCGGCTATTTTACCACCGCTTGTTTTCATATTCATTTCATCGGCTTTGTAATAATCTGGATGATAGTGATGCAAGAAGACAAACGCGTTTCGCGGATTTATCACAATAAGCAGGCCAGCATAAATTCGAGCAGAGGAAATCCACCCTAGTAAATAATTACTGTGCAAAGCCAAGTTGGCCCTGATTTCATTCACTTCGGTCTGCCTTAGTAACGTTCAAAAAAATCGTAACAAAATTTGAAGTCCTTCAAATCTTAGCCGCCCTTAAAATGCCCGCCATTGGAATCGACCTGGGGACGACCTACTCCTGCGTAGGGGTGTTCCACCACGGCAAGGTGGAGATCATTGCCAACGACCAGGGAAACCGGGTGACGCCCAGCTACGTGGCGTTCACTGACACTGAACGCCTTATAGGAGATGCTGCCAAAAGTCAAGTTGCCATGAATCCGAAGAATACGGTTTTCGATGCGAAGCGATTGATTGGCCGGCGGTTCGACGATCCCACGGTGCAGGCCGACCTGAAGCATTGGCCTTTTTCGGTGCGGAACGAGGGTGGTAAACCGAAGATTTGCGTGGAGTACAAAGGGGAGAGCAGGGTGTTCACTCCGGAGGAGATCAGCTCGATGGTGCTAACCAAGATGAAGGAGATCGCCGAGCGTTATCTGGGGAAGTCTGTTCGGGATGCAGTCGTCACGGTACCGGCTTACTTCAACGACTCACAACGTCAGGCGACTAAGGATGCTGGGGCTATCGCCGGGTTGAACGTAATGCGGATCATAAATGAGCCTACGGCCGCTGCGCTGGCGTACGGCTTGGACAAGAACCTTACAGGGGAACGTAACGTGTTGATCTTCGATTTGGGAGGCGGGACGTTCGACGTCTCTGTTCTAACAATAGACGAAGGATCGCTGTTCGAGGTTAAAGCTACGGCGGGCGATACGCATCTGGGAGGCGAGGACTTCGACAGTCGATTGGTTGATCACTTTGTGGAAGAGTTCAAGCGGAAGCACCGGAAGGATATAAAAGGCAGTCCAAGGGCTATGCGACGGCTACGAACGGCAGTGGAGCGAGCGAAACGGACTTTGTCGTCAAGTACGGAGGCGTCCATAGAGGTTGATGCGTTACTCGATGGTGTGGACTTCTTTTCGAAGATAACCCGAGCTCGGTTCGAGGAGCTTTGTGCAGATTTGTTCAAATCGACGTTGCTGCCGGTTGAAAAAGCTCTGTCGGATGCCAAAATGAGTAAGGAATCTGTGAATGACATTGTTCTAGTTGGTGGTTCCAATAGAATCCCCAAGATTCAAAGCTTGCTGCAGAACTTCTTCTCCGGCAAAGTTCTAAACTTGTCCATCAATCCAGACGAAGCCGTTGCTTATGGAGCAGCTGTCCAGGCAGCTATTTTAAGCGGCGTCAAAGATGCCACAATACAGGACGTCCTCTTGGTAGATGTCACTCCTCTCTCACTAGGAATTGAGACAGCTGGAGGACTCATGACCAACATCATCGAGCGGAACAGCAGGATTCCGTGCAAACAAATGAAGACCTTCACCACCTACGCGGACAACCAACCGGGAGTCGCCATCCAAGTCTACGAAGGCGAACGGGCAATGACCCGCGATAACAACCTGCTGGGCAAGTTTGAACTGGTGGGCATTCCGCCAGCCCCGAGGGGGGTACCGCAAATCGACGTTTCGTTCGATTTGGACGTCAACGGAATACTGACTGTGACAGCCGTAGACAAGAGCTCCGGTAAAACCCGTAATATTCAGATCCGAAACGATACGGGACGACTATCACAACAGGACATTGACCGGATGCTGGCCGATGCCGAGCGATTCAAGATCGAAGATAACCAGCAGAGACAGCGGGTGTGCGCTAAGAATAAATTGGAGTCGTATTGTTTTAGTTTGAAAAGTACTGTGGAGGAATCAGGAAATCGGTTAAGTGACTCGGATCACAAAAAAGTGGAGAAGAAGTGCGAGGAAACACTGAATTGGTTGGACGAGAACAGCTTAGCAGAGAAGGACGAGTATGAACGTCGGTACAAGGAACTGTCCAAGGTGTGTACTCCAATCATGACTAAATTACATCGTGAAGAGGAATCATCTGGGAATAACGGGCCAACTATTGAAGAAGTTAATTGAGATAAGTTATCAATAAAACAAACCTTTGTAATTCTTTCGCGATGTGACTTTTATTCGACTCTAGACCTAATGATCATCCTTGCCAACTCTAGATCGTACAACGTATCGATCTCTAACGAATCTTTCTCGTCAATCACAACCACTTCACAGTTTTCATTCTGGAAGCGATCTTCCAAAATTAGTTCCTTCCTCGCAAAGTAGAACATACCCGTCTCGACTAGCTCCCCATCCCAATCCTGGCGTCTGGGTCGTTTTTCTGGATCGAAGTTCAACGCTCTAACCTTTCCATTCTCCGACCTTCGCCAGCGCAGTTTAAAGCTTCTCATAACACTGAACAGACAATCTACCTGCAAGTTCTGGAATCTCAGCAGTGCTTCCTCCAGATACCCCACCTTCAAAAACGGTGAAGTGCACTGAACCAGCGCAACGTTCTGAACCCACGGATGTTGATCCAAGAATTCCCGTACCGATTCAGCTGAGCTGGTGTTATCTAGAGCTACTTCCATCGGGCGCTGATGTACCTTTACCAGACTGTCGGGAAACTCGCGTTCCACCGCTTGGGCGATTCGGTCATCCTCGGTCGAGACCCAAACTGAGTGGAATCCATCGACACTTAAGATGGTTTGTAGGGCTCGACTCAGCAGCGTTTGTTGGTCATCTAGTTTGGCTAGGTTTTTCAACGGGATACCTCGGGAACCGCCTCGAGCTAGGATCAACCCTACGATGCTGTCGTTCGAGTAGCTTTCCGTGGATGTTGTCGAACAGCTGAAATGAAACCGCTGTAAGATGAATGCAATCTTCGTATGAACAACAGAATACTCACGACTCATTTTTTCCAGGAATGAAACCAAATATCAGATGTGGACTAAGAAGCGACAGAATCCAAACTAATCGCATGGTTTTGAACTACTGTGTTCAATCTGCGTGTAGCTGTTATTGCTTGAGGGTGTCGACTGCATGCGACGGAAACCGATTATTCAATCTTGTCATCTAGCCATTCAGAATGGAGTGAAGCTAAACGACGTAAATTCGATAAGCAACACAAACATCTGGAGAGGGGATCGTTTGTAGCAACACAACACTATGTAGTTTATAGAGGTGAGGTCAGAGTTGCGCGCATGATCCGTAAACATGCACCATGCAACCAAAATCTCCCAGTCGATTGATCTCAACTGATACTAGGCCTGAGAGTCAAACTCAATTGAGTTATTATTGAAGACAATCTAAAACTCCACATTTATCTTAAACGCGTGAGGTAGAAGACAAGTCTAAGAACAAGATTTCGATCCCCTTTATTCATTCTTCAAGCTCTTGCTCTTACAATACTGGCTGAGAATGCTCGGAAATTTGAACCGTGGGTTAACCTTGGCCAGTTCGGCGTACTCCATGACGAAGTTTTCCTCGAAACTCACCTTGGCGGCCGGAATTTGCGATCCGGTAGCCGTGAACCCCTCAATCCCACGACCGCGGTACATGGGCGTTACGGAAAGTACAAGCGCAGCTATGTACTGATCAACTTGGTAACGCTCGAATACGTTGTTCTTGTCGGAGAAGTACAGCACCGAGTCGGGCACGTCCTTCCAGCGGTCACCTTTGCACTAGACAGGGACATTGGAAAACTTCAATTTATGGGATTCCATTCGAAACGTAGAGTTAACTAACGTTGTAGTCTTGTCGGTTTTGCTTGTATCCTAATGAGTATTCTTCGAATGTACTGTCACTTGTGATAACCCAGGAACCGCCTAACTATACTGCAGGTTACAAGAATCACCGCTTTCAGGATGCTGTTCACGTCCATCTTCAATTCCAGCTCGTCTAGGGAGCTTAGGAGAGATTTCGGGACAACTCCGGTTGCCGAAAGCACAACCGGAACTATACGGACGTCCTCCAGGTGCCACATCTGCTTCAACTCCTCCGCTAGGTCGTGGCACTTGGTTATCTTGCCGGAAAACGTTGATTGGACATTATGGTCAAACGGTACAGCGATGTCGATGAGGGCTACGCGCTTCATCCTTTTGCCATAAACCACAATGTCAGGCCGGTTGGCATGAACGAGGACGTCCGTAATGATCTCGTGAACCCAGTACAGCTTTCTGCAACTATTTTCCAGAACCAAGTCCGACTGCAACAAATCTGTTGACCAAGTTGTGCTATAAAGCTGTTGTTGCACAATGTTGGCAACTTCGTTGTGATGAAACTTTCTGTTTCCGAAAAGAGGTCATCCCGCCTTATCGATGTGTTCGAACTCCAGTTGATGGGGGTGCATCCCATGCAACTCCTTCTGCTTCCATGTTACAATCATTTCGTCAACGGTCTTGATGGCGCAGTCAGCTGGTAATCCCCCTGCGCCAGATGCAGAGCGCTGTGTCCGTGGTCAGCTTCACATACACTGTGGTACATTTCATGACGGTTCTGGATCTGGGGAATACATAGTGCCTGGATATTGGTGACGTCTTTTTCTCCTACTGTGCGTGGTAAGGTGACTCCCTCGATGCACAACTTTGGATAGCGCATGCGATGCTTGATGAACGCCACTCGTACTATTCGTTCTAACGCCTGACCCACTTTACCACCCCCAAAGCAGTAGGTCAACAGGGGTACAGCAAACGTGTGGATCTTACTTACCTTACCGATCAGGCTAAGACCGGGGTGGCCTCTGCTGTACATAGTAGCCGTCTCTATTCCACTCGGTCCATGGCTGTTTGTCTCCAGTTCCGCACTCTGCGTAGGGTCCGCAGATCGTCCTCCACTTGGTCGACCCACCTAGCTCGCTGCGCTCCACGTCTTCTTGTACCGGTCGGATGACTCTCGAGAACCATTTTAGTCGGGTTGCTATCCGACATCCTGATGACGTGACCCGCCCACCGTAGCCTCCCGATTTTCGCTGTGTGGACGATGGTTGGTTTTCTCAGCAGCTGATGCAGCTCGTGGTTCATTCGCCTTCTCCAAGTCCCGTCTTCCATCTGCACTCCACTGTAGATGGTACGCAACACCTTCCGTTCGAAAACTCCAAGGGCGCGTTGGTCCTCTGCACGTAGGGTCCATGTTTTGTGCCCATAGTGGACTACCGGTCTGATCAGCGTTTTGTAGATAGTTAACTTCGTGTTACGGCGAACTTTGTTTGATCGTAGAGTTCTGCGGAGTCCAAAGCAAGCTCGATTTCCTGCCACAATGCGTATCTGGTGTCGTTGTCGTTGGCACTGGTCACCAGTAGGCCCAAGTTCGCGAATTCTTCAACCACCTCGATTTCATCACCGTCGATATAAATTCGGGGTGGCGGGCGCGGTGATTCCTCCCTGAAGCCCTTTGCCATCATGTACTTTGTCTTCGACGCATTAATGACTAATTCGATTTGCCTGGCTTCACTCTATAGTCAGATGTACGTTTCCGCCATCGTCTCAAATTTACGAGCTATAACATCAATATCATCAGCGAAATTAAGCAGCTGAACGAACTTCGTGATAATCGTTTCACCCGTATTTATACCCGCTCTCCTTACTGTGTAATAAGGCGATGTTAAACAGCAAACACGAAAGATCATCACCTTGCCGACCCCTTCTGCCAGATTCAAAGGGATTCGTGAGTGTCCCTGATACTCGAACTACGCACATCACTCTATCCATCGTCGCCTTGATCAATCGTATCAGTTTATCCGGGAATCCGTATTCGTGCATAATCTGCCATAGCTGTTCTCGATCGATTGTATCATACGCCGATTTGAAATCGATGAACAAGTGATGTGTGGGCACGTTGTATTCGCGGCATTTCTGCAACACCTGGAGGATGGTAAACTTCTGGTCCATTGTAGCGCGTTCACCCATGAACCCAGCCTGATATTGCCCCACGAACTCTCTTGCAATCGGTGATAGTCGGCGGCATAAAATTTGAGAGAGCACCTTGTAGGCAGCGCTCAGTAGTGTGATCGCGCGATAATTTCCGCAATCTAACATGTCGTCCTTTTTGTAGATGGGACACACGATACCTTCCATCCACTCCTCCGGTAATACTTCCTCCTCCCAAATCTTGGTAATGACCCAGTGTAGTGCTTTCACCAGTGCTTCTCCACCGTATTTTAGAAGCTCGCTTGGTAGTTGATCTGCTTCAGTGGCTTTGTTGTGTTTTCAACCAGCCAACCTCCTCCTCAATCTCTTGGAGGTCAGGGGCCGGAAGTCTTTCGTCCTGTGCACATACTCCTAGATCTGTTACCACGCCACCTTCGGTACTTGCATCGTCGCCATTGAGGGGCTCATCGTAATGCTGCCGCCACCTCTCGATCACCTCACGCTCGCTCGTGACAATATTCCCGTGATTATCTCGGCACATGTCGGCTTGTGGCACAAAGCCTCTGCGCGAGCGGTTCAGCTTCTCGTAGAACTTTCGTGTGTCCTTAGCGCGGTATAGCTCTTCCATCGCTTCGCGATCTCGTTCTTCCTGCTGGCGCTTCTTCGTCCGGAAGACTGAGTTCTGCCTGTTCCGCGCCTGTTTGTAACGTGCCTCATTCGCTCTCGTACGGTGTTGAAGCATTCTCGCCCATGCTGCATTCTTCTCGTTTTTCAACTGTTCACATTCGCCGTCGTACCAGTCGTTTCTGTGATTCGGAGTTGCGAAGCCTAGTGCTGTAGCCGAGGTACTACCTATGGTGGATCGGATGTCCCTCCAGCCATCTTCAAGTGTAGCTGCGCCAAGCTGCTCTTCCGTTGGTAGGGCCACTGCTAACTGCTGCGCGTTGTCTTGAGCCACTTCTACGTCACGCAGCTGCTCGATGTTGAGTCGCGGCATTCGACTTCGACGCGTGGTGATAACTGTCGAAAGTTTTGAGCGCATCAAGCAGTCCAAGAACAATAAGTTAGCTGTCCCATCTACAAGATAGGTGGCAAGTAGGAAAGTATGAATTTCCCAGCGATTACAATTCTGAATGTCGCCTGCAAAATTATGTTCCAAATTATCTTCACTAATCGTTTACCTAAGCTTGTGGAAAGTCATCAAGTCGGCTTCGTTGATGGCCGCATAACAACGAACCACTTCTTTACCCCGTGCGGCAAATTCTCTAAAAATGCTGTGAATACCAGATCTACGAAGTCCCAACACACCACCTGTTTGTCGACTTCAAGGCGATGTACGACCGTATCGACCGCACAGAGCTATGCAAAATTATGGACGAGAACGGCTTCTCCGGGCAGCTCACTAGACTGATTAAAGCGACGATGAACGGTGCAAAATCCTGCGTAAGGATTTCGGGTGATCTGTCTATTTCGATGGAATCTCGCCGGGGACTGCGGCAAGGTGATAGACTCTGCTGTTCAATATCGCCCTGGCAGGTGTAATACGACGAACCAGGCTCTACAGCCGGGGCACGATTTTTAAAAAATCCGACCAATTTGTCTGTTCTGCGGGTGACATGACTAATAATATAACATTTGGAACGGTGGCAAGTACTCAAAGTGTGCAAGCGTCGGGTTAACCCATCATCCTGAAAGTGGCCAAAGCTGGAAGAATACGGTGGGCAGTGTATGTTGTGAGAATGCCGAAAAAAGACCCTAAAAAGCTGATATTTGCAAGAGATCCGGATGGTACAAGAATACCTAGAGTGCAGCGTGCAAGAACCGAGTGTTGTGGTGCGAAATTGTTGATTCAGTTTATAATACATAATTATAAAGTAGGTAGGGTCTTGTATCATTTGGGCAAGTGTACTTATTTTGGGCACTTCAGGTATCAGTAGGTCGGCTCTAGAGGCACGTTCTCCTCCATTCGGGAAATTTGTGCCATCACTTGTGGGCACTTGCTGCTATAACTAAGTCAATTTAAAACCGATTGATTTGAATTTTTATACAGAGTTAGATACTGTACGTGCTTAACTCTATACAAAATTTCAAATCAATCGGTTTGAAATTGACTTAGTTAAAGCGGCAAGTGCCCAAAATAGGTACACCTGCCCAAATGGTACAAAACCCTATTACTAAATATAGTTTATTGCATTGCTAACTGGACTGCGACAAAGTGCGGAATCTCAAATAAAAGTGCGATATTGCATCAAATCGTTCCGGTGTCTTCACCGCACTTATTCATCACGAGCTAATGAATAAGTGCGGTGAAGACACCGGAACGATCTGACGCAAAATCGCACTTTTATTTGAGATTCCGCACTTCATCGTCGCACTTATAACCGCGCAATGCGCAATAAATGAAAAAATGATCTGGAATATTTTTTTACCACCGTTACCTCCTTTTATTTAACTTTGAGCGTCATTAGTTTATTGAATTCCACCGGCACCGACAGACGATATCCCTTGGCGGCCAAATCCACGAATCGCTCCACCACTGCATCCTCGAATCCCACCTTTGCCGCGGGCACCTGTGATCCCGGATGGGAAAATACCGTTGCACTGAGAGTCAGCCCCAGTGCCCGACAAAAGGGTATTCGTGCTCGAAGTATCTCAGTCGCAATTCCCAACCCTCGGTAGGCGGGATGAACCGACAGGCCCCATGCCGACAGAAAACAATCCACCTGATGCGTTTCGAATAAATCCGCCTGTTTGGTCATGTAGAGCGTCGAATTGACAAAATCTCTCACCGCGGCACTCTCAAACTGAAAAAAAATCCAACGAAATATGGGAAACTTTCTACCAACAACTCACACACTAACCTTTGAACTGTCCGCTGGGTCATCTCGCGTTACAACCGTCAGCATATTCAGTCCCACGATTTCGTCGCTTTCCTCGCGGAAACAAGCAACGACACACTGCTGCTGGGCCACCTTTCGCCAGACGGTTGCCATTTCACGTACCCCAACGGGGTCGTCGGTCAACCCAAGGCTCCGACATATGGGCTCATCTCTCAGGAAATGGGTGCACATATGCTGGATGGCATCGTCGACTCGTTCCGGTGGGAGATCTTGTACGCGATAGTTGGCCAAGCGGCTGCTGGTGGGATCTTTGGCTTTGAATGTGTGCCACGTTTGGGGGAAGGAGATGTGATCCGGTCGCTTCCAGGTGCCCATCCTCAGTCGGTGGCTCGAGTCGATTGAGATGTTCAATGCGTTGTGGTTGGAGTGGAACTAACGAGCGCGAGCGGTCTATTTATTTAATGGTAATAGCAGCGATACGGTTATCTTCAGAACTAACTGTAGTTGTAAAGAAACGCAATTCATTGCATCCTGTTTGGCTTGCATCGAGAGTTTACACACGTACACAACGTTATTAATTAAGAGACTCAACGACTCAGTGTTCTATACGTGCTTGTTTGACTACAGTCGACTTTCCACATGTCGATGTTCTTCATCTCAATATCTCTCCCTATCTCGATGGTTTGGTCGGTCCCTTCAATCTGCATACATTTTACCTTTCTACATGTAGATATCTCCTTATCTCGATATCTCTCTATCTCGATGCGATCTCGTTCGTTTTTGTTCGAGATTTTCTCTCCATATGTCGATATGCCCGTTTTTACAGGTTGCTAGATCTCGTTTCTTAGGTGGAAAACATTCTGTGAAGGGGAAGTGACATCTGTTTGTT
Source organism: Aedes albopictus (assembly GCF_035046485.1). NCBI lineage: Eukaryota > Metazoa > Arthropoda > Insecta > Diptera > Culicidae > Aedes > Aedes albopictus. The sequence continues at coordinate 246,843,664 of NC_085136.1, forward strand.
GATGGTTTTTCCTAGTTACGGACGATTTTTCAATCTAGTGTGCATTACCAATTTGTTCTTGAGTTCGATCTCTCCCTATCTCGATGGTCCCTCCAATGTCGAGATGTAGAGAGTCAACTGTAGTATTAAGAAATACTCAGTGGTTATTCATATTTTTTTTGTTTTTATTTATGTGTATTTTAACATAACGCTACATTCATATGGAGACATGTTGGGGAGTGTGAAGAATTAGCATAGTTAAAATTCACAAATGAAAACAAATAAAAAAGCTAGTATTCTCAGGGCTTGTCTTAGGGGTGCCTGTCACCCCCTAGAATTTTTACTTGACAGTCTAAAATTGAAAACTTCAAACGATAATGCTCAAATGGGAAGGGTATGCGGTATACCGAATCCGTGGAAAATTCAGTGCAGAAATCAAAACCAAAAATCATGTCGCAACAGCTGAGTTTTATGTGGTCGAGAAAGGGCAAACTTGCTTGCTAGGGGATGTCGCAGCGAAGCAACTCGAAGTTTTGAAGATTGATGTTAATCTGAATCACGTTGAGGGACAGGAACCATTTACCTGTATCAAGAATGTCGAAGTCCACATCCACATGGAACCTGAGGCAAAACCTGTAATTCAACCGGTGAGAAGATTGCCTATTCCACTCGAAGCCGAGGTCAACCGAAAGCTGGACGATATGTTGGCCAGGGATATCATCGAGCCGAAAACGGGTCCAACTTCGTGGATGTCTCCGATAGTTGTCGTCGCGAAGGCAAATGGATCTCTGCGATTATGTGTGGATCTACGACGAGTCAACCAAGCCGTGTTGCGGGAACATCATCCTATGCCGGTGATAGAAAAAATGCTGGCCCGCATTGGAAAGGGTACCGTATGGAGTAAGTTAGACATAAAAGATTCTTTTCTTCAAATCATGGTTGCAGCGGAGTCTCGAGACATACTCACGTTTATAACAGAGAAGGGGTTGTACAGGTTCAAAAGATTGACTTTTGGGTTAATCACGGCACCGGAGATTTTTCAACGGGTCATTGATGAGATTCTCTGTGGAAGCGAGGGAACACATTGGTATCTTGATGATATTTTTGTGGAGAGCGAAGCTCTAGAGGAAGATGTTACTAGGCTTGAGAAGGTTATGGCAAGACTTACGGAGAGAAGGGTTCAACTAAATCTCGACAAATGTCAATTCAGAGTGACGGAACTGGAATTTCTAGGCCATAAAGTTATGGAGTCTGGCATAACACCGTCCGATTCAAAAGTGGCAGCAATCATGACTTTTCGTCGTCCCACAACTGAAAACGAAGTTCGTAGCTTCTTGGGGTTGGCAAATTACCTCAATAAGTAAATACCTCATCTAGCCACCCTTGACGAACCCTTGAGGGAACTTACCAGAAAAGGAGTGGCATTCTCTTGGAAGCCATGCCATGAAACATCTTTCCAGTCGATAGAACAGGTGTTACCGACAATATCGGTGACAACAGTGGTAAGGCTAAATTAGAAAGTCTGGTCCTGTAAATAATCTAAAAATTGTTATCAGTAAATCTCTTAAAATCATATTGTGTCATAATCTTATTGTAAATAAAATAAAATAAAATAAAAATTGTTAGAAAGAATAAAAAAATATCCTATTGTTAGTTAAGTAATCAAATGTTTGATCGATGTTAAAAACATGATTAAAGTTGAGAACCCCTGTACAGATTTCAAGTTGAATTCAAAATATTTGTTAAGACCCAGCCGAAGGAAAAAAGTTCCTGGCAGCACCTGGTGAAGCGATAGTGTTTTAACAAGGGAAAAAGAAGTTGAGAGCGTAGATTTTTTTTTCCTCCCCTGTTGGGGAATTTAAGCCACTGCGTCCAATAACCGTAGTGCGTGAGTGCGTAAATTCTTCAAGCGTGGAGTCTTGAAGAGCCCCGAGTGTAAAAGTTTAGTGCTCGGAGAGTGAGGTCCGGTCTACCCACCGTATAAACCGTGTAGAATCGCAGTGTCTACGCCAGGACCCAAAGTGACCCTCCGGTGCACGCTCCGTTGCTTCCATGCGTACCCCCGGATTTTCCAAAACCCAACCGCACCGATTCCGTAGCCTACAGTCAACGGCTTTTGGAATAGAGCTTCAACAATCCAGGATCGGCGAGTGCGTACCAGCCCTGTAACGGTGTACATCTCCATGGCCGCCTGTCCGACCGTCGATCCCGCCATCGGCGTAATTCCAGCCTGCTCTGCAGGACGCCTCGTTTTTCCGTCGCCGGCGTCGCGACGTGCCCACTAACAACCGCTCCCTGAACACGTGGATCCATCAACACACCCGAAGGTATGCGCTTTTGACCCTCTCCCTTCTCCGTCCATGAAACAACGCTATGGGCCCCAACGATAAAGTCGACAGTGTTAGACATCCCCTTCGTCTCAAATAAATTCCTATTAGATATGTAGATATATGCTCAACTTGATCTTTTATTGCCTAAAAGTAAGAGAGTATTTCCCAAACGATAGGGTGGCCTTCCACTGTTCGCTTGTGAGTTGAAAGGTAAGTGTAGGGTTGCTCAAGTCTTCCCCGGTCAATGCTGACCCTGAGGAACTTTGTAGAAGGTGAGCTGGCCTGGGCGTACGGACGCCGATATCACAGGACGCGTGGAGCGTCCCATCGGTAGTTACACAGGCAATGTCAGATGTTCGTATTCTTGGATTCTACAACACTCGTGACAGGACGGCAGTGATTTACGAAGCAAGTCTCACAGGACTAGGGGCGATGCTGGTGCAAACAGATAACCTAGGACGGGAAAAAGTAATTAGTATTGCGTCGAAGTCACTTACTGACACAGAGAAGAGGTACTGCCAGACGGAGAAGTAAGCTTTGGGTTTAGTCTGGGCTGTGGAAAAGTTCCAATTCTATCTGTTAGGGCGGAAATTCGATTTGGTGACGGATTGTCGTCCGTGTTCGAGGATCGAACGTTGGGTGCTACGATTGCAGTGCTTCAACTATTCGATCGTACACATTCGAGGAGATCAAAATGTTGCTGATGCCCTCTCCAGACTCTCCCATATTGTGGTAGAACCTTTCGACTCGGCTGAAGAGTTAATAGTCCGATATATCGCAGCTGTTAACGCCAAATCCGTTGCTGTCTCTTGGGAAGATTTGGTCCGTGAGTCTCGAGACGATGCAGAAATCATGCATATTGTCGAATGCCTGAAACACGGTGCTACAGAATCATTACCAGTTGCTTATCGTGTAATTTCTCCACAACTCTCTGATGTAGGAGGAGTGCTTCTAGGTGGTGATCGCGTGGTAATTCCAGCTGCTTTACGCCAACGAGTCTTGAACGTAGCACACGACGAACATCCGGGGGTACCAATGATGAAATAATTCCTCCGAACTGCTGTCTGGTGACCCAAGTTGGATGCTGATACAGAACGTTCCGTGAAAAACTGCCGTGGATGTGTTTTGGTGTCCGCTCCGGACGTTCCAGAACCAATGGTCCGGAAATCGCTCGCATCGGGATCCTGGGAAGACATAGCCATAGATTTCCTGGGACCTCTTCCAAATGGTCAACATTTGTTGGTAATTGTGGATTGCTACAGCAGATTTCTCAAGATTTGTTAAATGACCTGTATCGATTCAACGGAGACAACAGACCGCAATTGTCCAGTGAAGAGTTCAGATCATTTTGCGGTATACAACTAGTCAACACGATTCCGTATTGGCCGCAGATGAACGGCGAAGTGGAGTGACAAAACCGTTCTATTTTGAAGCGGCTTCGTATTGCCCAAGAATTGGGTAAGGATTGGCGAAAGGAGCTACACGACTATCTTCTCGTATACCATGCTACTAACCATGCAACTACAGGTGAAGCCCCGTCAAAGCTCATGTTCGGTCGTCGTTTAAAAAGCAGACTACCCTGTGTTCCGGTCTGTTATGATGATGAGGCGGTACGTGACTTCGATAGCCTTCAGAAAGAGAAGGGGAATGGTTATGCGGATCAGAAGCGTTGGGCTGCTTATAGCGAGGTAGAGAAAGGAGACAAAGTGTTCATTAAAAAGATGAAGAAAAACCACAAATTGGAAGCGTATTATTCACCAGAAGAGTATTAGGTTGTTAAGAAAAGCGGTTCGGATGTAATCGTGCGATCCAGGGTTTCCGGAAAGGAATTTCGTCGGAACGTTACACATCTGAAGAAGATCCCTCTGGAACAAGATGAAGCACATTCAACTTCCCGTGATGAAACTGATCATGTTATACCAGAGGATGAACCAACTGACTCAAATAAACTTAACTGCGAAGTGAGCTGCGAAGATGGTGAACAACAGCAGGAACCACTACGATTCCGGCGTGAGCGACAACATCCAACAAAGTTCAAGGATTACATACCTCATTAATTTTAGAAAGTTAAGGTGGGGTTGTAGGGTCTGGGAACACTTGAGGTGAGGTAAAAGACCAAGGGAGGAATTGAGCAACATGCACGGACTAGGAGCGTGGACAGGGAAGAAGGGGAGAGGTTAAAGAAAAAGAGAGGATTTTGGAGGTGCGGGGAAGTGTGATAGGACGTGAATAAACCGGGCTCTGAATTCATTTAAATTCCGATACGAAACGGTAGTGTATAATCCGAAATACCAACTCCCTACAACTACCCTACCATCTACCCTGACCCTATATTTCACCATCTACCCGTTTACTAATCAAGCTCGATCGGTACATCGGTATTACAGTGAGGATTCGCTCGTTGGGCCACGACTGCGCCCCGATTAGCGAATCGTGTTCGTTCGTTGGGGCAACTGACAACTGATCAAAATGCTCTAGACGCACGCAAGTGACGAGAAACACGTCACGAAACACTCACATACTTGCACAAACGTTCTGTATATAGGAGCTGCGATGCAACGGAGGTCAGACGTCAAACTCGTTTTGACATCGATTTTGACATTGACAGTGCTTTTTAGTTGGGGTTTGCCCCAACCATCGAGACAGCCCATCTAACGAGCCGCCAACGAACGAATAAAAATAAAAAGCTTAAAATACTATTCCGTGGCCACCATCTTGGATAGGTTCGCCATATTGGATTTAAAAATGGCGTCAGATAGTATTTTTTGAATGCTACTCATAAAGCCCGATCGATAGATATCCATATTGCATAGTATCCGAATTTCCTTGACTTCCTTGGGCATAGAGTATCTTCGTGCCTGCCACACGATATACACATGCAACATGGTCATTGGCAGAGGAAGCTCTCAGTTGATAACTGTGGAAGTGCTCATAGAACACTAAGCTGAGAAGCAGGCTTTGTCCCAGTGAAAACGTTACGCCAAGAAGAGGAGAGGAGTATCCGAATCAGCATTGCCGTTAAAAAGCATACATCTTGAATTCCAATACCCCTACTACCACCTCCACATCCTTAGAAATGTGTATGCTAAATTTGACTTAAATTTTTTGACGCATTTCAGAGTTATGCCGGAGATATACGCAGACGGTTTGCCTTGAATATGTTAAAATTCACTAAGCACGGAGGTCCACAAAGCGACCCAGCGGAACCGACTATCGACCGGGGGAACTTTCGGTTCGCGTAACGGCGGAGAACACAAGAGCAACACAAAGATGCGTGTGCACGTCGCGGCGGTCGGTTTTATCTATACTAACAACAATCATGTACAAAACAATAACAATATACATACATTAGGCAGGGTCGGCGCAAGGCATTGATGATAAACATCGCACAACATATATTAGGCTGGCCCAAATATTCCAACAGAATACAGCATATGACACCTGATAGTAACACAAGTCAAGATGGTGGAAGTATGAAATAACAGTTTCGCTCTGTAGCCCTGGCGTTCCAGTCTTTCCGAAAACTACAAAAGAGTGGGAACAGTGGGTTTCAGAGACGTTACAGATGCGTTTTCGATGGTTTCTAAGGATCTCAGATGCGTTACATATGGGGTCCGACAAGGTTTCAAGGGGGTTTCGGAAGTATTCAAAACAGAGTTTCAGAGTGTTTTTCAGCGGGTTTCAGAGGCGTTACAAAGGCCTGAAGGCGTTTAGAAACCCCCTGAAACACACCTGAAAACTCCTTGAAATGCCCCTGAAATGCCATCAAAACCTTCAGGAACGCCCTCAAAACGCACCTGCAACTCCATGAAGTCCCTTGTAATGCCCTTCAAAGACTCCTGAGACCCCCTGAATCGCCCTTGAACCGTTCCTGAAATCCCTTAATCCCATTTAAAAGCCAACGAGACCCGACCGAACGTCCTTAGGCTTTTGAAATGCCCTGAAACAACCGCCTGAATCTCCTTAGAATCCCCTCTTTTTGGGCTCTCTGGGAACTTCCTGGAAACCCCCTTGTCCGCATCTCAAATATGCCCAGAAGCATGACCTATTTTTGAGGAATATTTCTGGGTTATCAGTCTTATATCCTCTATCAAAACAGATTAATTTTCTACTGGCCAACGTTTCGGCAACTGTATTATGCCATTATCAATGGGAGAACTATATTTGTTTGTTTGTTATATCTTATTGCTGTACATAGCGGTTTGTTTGATTACTTACTAATGGTCGGTTTTCTGTCAAAATGGAATTATAATTAAGATTTACTAAAAGTTTGCAGTTTTTATACTAACACGTCAATTGTAAATTTTTGTATTCGTTGGTCTGTCACTGTTCTTGTTTGGTGTACTCCAAACTGTTTACTGTTGGTTTTTGTCGTTTGTCTAAGCCTATTTTTGGTTTGTGTGTGTATTTTGTTTATATTTTCTGAGTAGTTTGTATTTAGCCATTCTGTGTCAGTCCGTTTGTTTACACTTACTGCTCACATCATCTCGAGAAATGGTAATGTACTCTGCTTGTGTGTTTCGTCTACTATTGTTGGTTTGGTAAGGTCGGATCGGTTGTCTACACAGTGAGCAATTAGTGCTGTTTTCTCTCTGAGAGCTCTAACCGTTTCGTCTTCAACTTTTGAAGTGCTTTCAAGAGAATTTTTGGGCTGTTCGGGCTCGTTTGGAAGTTAACTTTTTTTCCCGATCAGCCTAGATAGCTGTGTAGTGTCGGTAGCGGTTGTCTCAATTGGGTTCTTTAGGGGTATCCAGGTTATGCCATATTCGGAATCTCCGCCCGAAAATTAGTCGAATTCCAAAATTTCATAATTTTGGGTACCCGGAAAGTATTTTTAAAATGCATTTAAAGTTTGTATGGGGAAAATTGTTTGTTCGGGGCGAACTGTCATTCTATCGATTGAACTGTCATTCTATCCACAAAATTCAAAACTGTTTTGTTTATTTAATCATCAAAACAAAGGTATTGGAACGCAATAAACTCACGTTATACTCAGAAAAATGAGCTCTTTCGATTAAGCTATAGAAAATAGCAATATTTCATTCACTAAACAACCCAATTGGCTAAGAATAACACTACGGACCGCCTTATCCAGTGGTAAGAGTCCACTAAACAGGTGACCCCAAATTCATGGTGTTATGCGGCTTTATGCTTACCTTTCTAAGGAACAAATGTTTAGGGAGGTCTAGTAAAAACCTAACCACAAACGGAGCCTGTGGAGAATAAGTATTATGCCCTTACTGCGCTAACCGGAGCAATAGTGCAGTGGACCTTGCGTTTCTCTGAGACAATCAGTTGCCCTTCTTAAATCTCAAATTTGAGGCTTTTTTATCTGTACTAACGAGATTTTAAGCTTTGAAGCTAAATAAGGGCGGGATTATTCAAATGTTGTAAATTAGCTTACATTACTACCTATGTGGGTTCGCTTAATGCGTTTTAGCCATTGGCATGTTTCAATTGACACCGATTTGGTTTGTCGTTGATGTTTTCTTTTGTGCTGTGATTGTGAAGAGAGTAATCCTGTCTAGTTTGGGTAGTGGCTACGGCTCGGAAACCTCAAATCAATTTTCAGCGTAAAAAGCGTACATAGCCCAAGTGGCTCTACTTCCAAAAGTTCATTTTCGGAGGATAACTTCTGTATAGGTTACCTTGTGAACCCAGTTTTGCTTCTTTCATTATAAATGAAGTGTCGTGCCTCGAGCATGCTGTATCTTGGAATAGCGTTAACAGTATCTTTCAACCTTTCCTTATGGACGCCTGCAAGCAAGCTCTTGTATTCAGCATCTTTGTGCTGCTATTTGGCAGTATTGCTACGATGATTACATCATCTGAAGCTGAAACATTAATTTGAGATGCTTCAGTTTGATGGATTACTTAGGCAGTACAGTTCATGGATAACTTAACATAGAATTGCACCTAATCCAACTCACATGAGCAGAATTTGTCATGAGTTGACTGATTGGTATGTCAGATAAGGAGTCTCCATTTCACCTTGTATGCACTTTTGAGTGTTCCTTCGCAAAATTTGCGTATTCAGGCGTCCCTGCTCAACAAACTAGGGAACCTGTACTAATTGGTTGTGACTTCTTTTTATGGATAACTCGCTTCCATTGCTACTCCAAGAGAGTCTCATTGATGTTTTGTACCTACAATGTCCTCCAGAACTCTGATCTGTTCTATTTCAAAATATCTCCGGATAAACCATTCTTTTGTATAGTTACGAATCTCTAGCTTCCGTCCCGAGAATTGTTGCTATATAATCGACCTAGTGGGCCCTAAAAAGCTCTGCTTACTGCAAATCTCCAGGAGCAAAAGGGGTTTTGTGTCGTGTAGTTCTTACGTTAGTGCAACTGTAAAGTAAATTGTAAAAGGGGTTTTGTCCTATTTTTCTCCAGAGGGATTTGAGTATTTCAAACATGTTTTGAACTATTGCAGTTTTCTATTGGGTATTTTCATGGCGTGAAATTACTCCAGAGTTTTATCCCGAAAGGATGCGTGCGTTGTATAAAGAAGGATTGAGTTTCAGATTTATCTGGTTACCTTGTTCTTTCTGAAATGCTTGAAACGCATTGTCGATTATCACATCTGTGATGTTCGTCTGGCTCACATGCCTATTCATGTGAACTCACATGCTTCCCAATTTGGGATGTCCACAGTGACTCTTTTACACAAAGTTGTAGGTATGCGTTTTCAAGAAAGTATTCGCTCAAACGTAGTTTTTGCTTGGGTGATTTCTTGAATATTGAGGATATTTTCGATGACGTGCCTTTCAATGTCATATTGAAAGTCGCATGACGTCACAAGCTACCTGCAATGCACAATGGGTCCAGAGCCGTTTTTACGAAGACAAAAATGTTTGTGCCTAAACCATAAGTTTTAGATACATGATGTCTTTGGGAAAGTTTCTTCATATTTTTAGATCTTTTTTCTCATTATTATGAAATTAGGGTAGTCCCTCTAGTTTAGCTGATCCAAACATCTGCTTCTAAACAGTTTTAGACTTACAAAATGTTCTACAAAGTTGTAAAAGAACTTACTTGGAACAAGTTTGCCGAAGAAACCATTATTCTATCTCTTATGGTTCCTAACTTATATTTTTTAAATGCAAATGACAGTCTAAATAAACATTGGTTCTGAAATGAAATTGATGACCATTTATCAAGCTACTTTGATCTATCTAGCAAAGAAGAGTCAAATTTGCTTGAATTGTTTCGTTTTCCATATGAAAATCCGTTTTTATTCAATATAATTTTATGCGTTGATTTTTTCGCTATACTTTGTTCTGAGCACTTTCAGGACATCCAAAAACTCACAAAATTGTCGAAGACGCCAACTTTGCATCTCATCGATTTTATGAGTTACAACTGATTTTCTATGTAAAAAAAAAACCGTAATTTTAAAATTCAATAAAAAGTTTCAAACAAAAAAAGGTACTTACAATTTTTTTCACCATCAATAGAACAGAGTACGATCATTTCAATGCAATTCGACGATTGAAAATCCATTTGCTCCTTTTTGAGATATAACTATTGAAAAAAAGTGTTTTTTGAAGAAAAAAGCCAATATCTTTTTAACTATGAGAGATAGAACATTGAGCTCTTTGGAAAAAAATATGCGCCATTGATAGTTCTAAAAGTGCTCGGAACAAAGTTTTTACGAAAAACGGATGGATTAAAAGTTATTGCAAGAAAACTGAAGTTCATGGATCACCCTAACATGATTCTTTAAAAAATATATAAGTTAGGAACCATAAGAGATAGAATAACGGTTTCTTTGGCAAACTTACTCCAAATAAGTTTTTTTACAATTTTGTAGAACATTTTGTAAGCGTACATAAAACTATTAAAAAGCAGATGGTTGGATCTGCTAAACTAGAGGGACCACCCTAATTTCACAATGATGAGAAAAAAGGTCGAAAAATATGAAGAAACTTTCCTAAAGACATCATTTATCTAAAACTTATAGTTTAGGCACAAACATTTTTTGTCTTCGTAAATGCGGCTCTGGACCCATTGTGCAATGAGCTACAGGCTCTCTTTACGCCTATGCGTTTTACAGTGTCCTTTACAGGGCACTGATTAAACCCGTTGTGGTAAAGGCTATGAGCTCTTGTTCCGCTTATGCGTCCATTCCCTCTTCTAGGGTACCCCTTCCTATTTCATCACCTTTCTCTATCCTAATTCCCATCCCTTGTCCCAAATTACCTCAGGTAAATGATGAAATAGGCTTATATGTATGGCGATGGCACAAATGTCTCAAATGGAGGATAACGTGCCTCTGGAGCCGGCCTTCTGATACCTGATTGTGTGTTTCGTCTACTATTGTTGGTTTGGTAAAGTCGAATCGGTGGTCGTGGTCTACACAGTGAGCGATTAGTGCTGTTTTCTCTCTGAGAGCTCTAACCGTCTCGTCATCAACTTTTGAAGAGGTTTCAAGAGGATCTCCTAATGCCTCATTATCCTATTCTTTCCTCAAAATTGACATAGTAATTAAATCAGAAACTTTAAATTGTAGAGGCTCTGTTATGCCTGTTTACGCATGTGCCAAAGTAAAGGATTATCACGATCAAATCTGACTATACATGTCAATGGTTGCTCCTCCGTGATTGATCTGAGCTGGTAGTAATTGCACTGAGATCCAAATGAATAAGGGTTGGGACACTCCACTTATTCTCAAAGTGCAATTTAAGCAGCTCATACATTCTTGATCGATAACGGCGCCGGCCACGTCCTTATAGTCAGTTGGGAAGGGAAAGGAACGTACTGATTGTTGCTACTAAAGACCGAGATCACCTCTGCATCCCTACAGTCAGCACGGACTCGGGTGTTTGCATGAGCCAAAGTAAAGGATTATGTAAAAAAAAGATCTTTTGGTTAAAACCTACATGAAAACCGATTCCGAGTGGAACTCTTGAAACAATCTCGTAGAAATTCCAGAAAGAATGTGAAAAGGAACATCTGGGTTAAAATAAGCTCCTTGGTCCAGAAGAAATCCAGGATATCAGAAACTCTTTTTTCGAAAACTTTCAAGGAACCATTCCCGGAAGTTAGGCATTCTGGGAAGCGTCGTTCAGTGTAACTATCACATGCGTCACTCTTGCATTCAACGAAAATAGACAGATGTATAAAATTTAGTTTCTGTATGTTCAAAGATACACCTCAGAGTCACTAAACTGTGGTGAAATTTTCTTGTCAGCGTTTGTTGGAATACTTCTTCTTGGCGTAGCGTCCGCACTGGCATAAAGCCTGCTTTTCAGCTACTGTTCTATGAGCACTTTCACAGAAGTTATGCCCAAGAAAGTCAAGGAAACGATCAGCTAAGATTGCCGCCGTATGAACACCGTTGCCAACTGATACGACTCGAAACATTGCGGCAGCGGCGAGAATATCTGCGAAGGATGTTTGCTTTTGATATTCTCAGTAGTCGTGTTGACTGCTCGGACCTCCTGCAACAGGCGAACTTTTTGGCTCCGGTGCGTAGGCTACGACATCGTACGTTGTTCTGGACTGCATTTCATCGCACTGGATATGGGCAGAATAATCCACTGGAAAAGTGTTTCACACTTCTGAATAGTTTAGATTTTACGTTTGACTTTAACCAGAGTAGAGATAGTTTTAAAAATAGTATAAGGCAATTAACTTAAGGTTGTTCAGTCTGTACAGCTATAAGCTGAAGATGGTGAAATAAAATAAAATAATTTTCATTGCGAAAAGTTCTTGGACCAACCGACAATCGAACCAGCTATGGCTATATGGGCTGTTTAGGCAGTAAGTACGCCCTTCAAATTAACCAGGTCTATTAATCATGCATCACTCGTAGGAATTACGGCTGCCCATGTGCAAATCCTCAATTGGAGAAATAAATAATGTCGTGATGTCAATCTGCCTCTCTGCTTCCAGTAGAGGTACGACCCGAAAGAGTCATTAGCCAAATTGGAGCCGATGATGATGATGCATGAATTGAGTTACTTAGCAACTACTAGTATCACTCTGCCCCATACTGTGGCTTAATGGTATATGTACATACTCAAAGACTATACTAAGATGAATGCCTGAGAACCTTTTTATTTGTATGCAGTTTTGGAGACCTTTACAAACGACATCGATTAAGTTTGGGTTATTGTACCAGTCATGCACGTTTTCTTGTTTGATCCATTTAAAATTTGGATGTTCAAGTGTTTTAACATGGCGACATACACGTTGGACATATAGATTAGGTGTACCCAAATGAGAAAACCCCACATGTTCACTACTGGTACACTTACCCTGGGTGATCACATGCATAGCAAGTCAGTATCGCAACCCTCACGAACGTTCATTAGTCTAATATCGTTCGCTGGTTCGAGTGTACACAATTTTTTTGCATCGTGTTTCTCCTCCACTTGGCCGCAAAACCTAACGATGAGCTCTTGGAGTCGCCCTTCGGAGCTCGAGTGGCCCCGCGTTTGGATTCGTTTCCGGGCCCGAGATGTGGACAGCGATCGGATGGTGGAGTATCGGGTTCAGGACCTACCGGAGGATCGCGTCCGGGATGCGATCGATCACATGAAGGAGCACTTTTTGCGCGACGAACCGATGTGCGGCAGTGTGGGCCTGTACAAAGACCCCGTTGCCCTGGAGGAGTTCGATCTGATGTGGCAAGACATTGCTCGGCAGCAGGTCGCAGTGGTGTGCTTTCGCGAGGGGTCGGACGAGATCGTTGGTTTGAATATGTTGACGGTGGTTTCGAAGGCCGATTCCAAGGAGCTGAAGGTGGGTTTATTACGTTGGTAATCTTGTTTGATACGTGACACTTATTTATTTCTCCAGTTCAAAAGCTCGGCTCTTCAAACGGTGTGTGACTCGTACATCGGTTTGCTAAAACAGGCACACATTTTCGAGAAATATGGCATTGAGAACTACCTATCGGCCTGGGGTCTATCCGTATCGCCCAAGTATCGAGGTCGTGGCGTAGGAACGGAGCTCCTACGGGCTCGGATTCCAATGTGTCGTGCCTTGGGACTAACGGTGACGGTGACGTTGTTCTCCAATCCAGGGTCGCAAATTCCCGCAGCCAAAGTGGGATTCTACGACGAGATTGTGGTGACTTACAAGCAGCTTGAGGAGCAGGGGTATCTGTTCCCAGGAGTGCCGTATGAGTTGAATAAGTTGATGACCATGGTTGTTGAATAGATTAATTATAGACTTTAGAGGAAAGCTAGCGTCCGGTTAAACTGCTGTGAATCACAAGTCAGTCATCAGCATCTTCATCGAAATTGAGGTACCAGAGCCTGTTTCTCTGCTAATTCTTCTATGAGCACATGCATGATTTTTAAAAGTACCGAACTCTACGGTAGTTTTATAGCCGTAAAATCACCGACCACCGTCGTGCAGTCACAGATATTTAAACTCTAACAAAAGATCGTTGAAAACGTGTGTAAACCGTTGAAGCGTAGCTCAAAGTCACCTACGGAGATACTCTGACGCATAAACTCGTTTTGACTACACGATGGTGATGCTGATCGCTAAAATAGATTAGTACACTGTAAATTGTCCGTTTTCTCGACCGTCCGAGCTTTAACCGAGCGTAGCGTCTGACCTGCTCCAGTGTCTCTCGTCCAATGATCCTGTTTCCCTCGCTGTCTGACGTAGCAGTGCCCCCATCAACTCCGGTACTTACCTACACTGAAAGTAAAGCTTAAGTTCAAACCATCGCATCGTTACATCCCTCCTATTTTTAGATAGAAAATCCGACCCTCTAACGAGTTATCAAATCAAACATCTTTATTTAAAAGTTCCGTAACTCACATCAATCCTTAGCCTTTCTACTCGTCAATATTCATCACAAAATCCTGAAACTTATTCGGTAGTCTGCTGGCACGTTTGGGTCGCTGATCACATTTGTCTGCAGTGTCATCCGTATTCGAATCCACCTGTCCGGCAGCCTCACATGATGTTCCTGAATATCTATCATCATCCTGTGGGCCAGCCTCGTTTGAACCATTGTAGTCATTTGGCTGTGCCGTAGCATCTTCCTCAGAACAGGCGTCCTTAAGTTTCTTAAGATGTGTGCTGTTCCGCAAGTATACCTTCCCAGTATTCGTCGATTTCACAGTGACTGCTCCCTTATCCACCTGTGTTACCTGAAACTCTTCCTGTCTGAAGTTTGGCTGCATGGCTCCCGGATTGAGATCACGCATCAGTACAACGTCTCCCCTCTTCAGATTATGCTCCTTTGTATTACGTTCTTCATTAGCATATCGTTGATGGTTTTCTTTCATCATCATGTCCCTATCCTTTGCTGCTTCCCATCTCAGTTTCGGTGGTTGATAGATCGAAGGTATGCGAGTCCGTATATCTCTACCAAACATCATCTGTCCAGGAGATAAACCGGTGGTCTCCTGTGGAGTTGCATGGTACAGTGTGAGGTATTCGTATAAATCCGTCTTCCAGTTGGTATCTTGTATCGCACTGATCTTCAACCTTTTTCCAATGTTCCTCATTTGGCGCTCCACAGCACCATTTTGCTCTGGCCAGTATGGTGTTGATAGGTTGAGATGAATCCCGTAGCAGTTACAAAACTTCGAAAACTCTGCAGCTCTGAATTGCGGTCCATTGTCTGCCGTAATTGACCGCGGGATTCCAAAAGAACTGAACATTCTCAGTAATGCTCCAATGACACGTTGTGTTGTCGCTGGTTTCATTGGTTCAACTTGAACGAACCGACAAGTATAACATACCACTACCAGCAACGACAAACCATCCGGCAGTCCTTCTTTAAAATCTATGGCGAGGTCCTGCCATGGCTCCGTCGGAAGTCGTCGGGACAGCGGGTTCGGCTTATCAGGGATCGATGTCATGATGCAGGGCTTACAGTTCCGGACAGTCGACTCTACTGCTTTGTCCATCTGAGGAAACCAGACTTTGGCTCGAAGTTGAGCTTTCATTGCAGTGGAGCCCTGGTGTCCCAAGTGGGCAATGTCAATTACTTTTGCTCGTAATTGTCCGGGAATCACGATCCTGTCGCCTCGAAGCACTAGGTCATCATACAAACTAAGCTCACTGCGAACAGTCGCTGTCTTATACTCGGCTGGTACACCTTCCCAATCCTCTGAGCAAATGGCCTCCTTCACTCTTTGCAGCTCGTCATCTTCAATGGTTGCTTTACCGATTTCTTCAATTGATATCGCCGATGGTTTGATTTCTTCCGATAACCAAGCGATCACATCCGAGCCTTCCTCTGAAACATGGTCTATCTGCGAAAGTCGGGATAGAGAGTCAGCTAGATTGTTTTCACCCGGTTCGTATCTAACCGTGAAGTCGAAGCTTTGCAGTCTGAGAATCCAGCGCTCAATCCTAGCTGACGGTTTAGATTGTGCCCTATTAAAGAGGTACTCCAGGGGCTTACAATCAGTGATGAGTGTAAAATGTAGTCCGTAGAGGTACATGAACAACTTCTCCATAGCCCAAATAATTGCGTAACACTCTTTTTCAGTCTGACAGTACTTTTTTTCGCATGCTGTCAAACTTTTGGATACACACGATATTGGTCTAGGAGAGCCATTCTTAATCTGGATCAGTATGGCACCAAGCCCAACTGGACTGGCGTCGGTAACCAGTAAGGTTTCGTCTGTCGGGTCAAAGAAGGCCAACGAATCCACCTTTCCCAGAAGTTCCTTTAGTTTGTTGAGTTCCTGGTCGTGTGATGCCTTCCATTCGAATGGGGTACCTTTCACAAGCAGCTGGCGCATGTGAAAAGTCAAATCTGCCAAATTAGGAACGAATCTGCCCAGGAAATTGATCAATCCCAAGAGAGATCTTAGGTCAGAATCAGATTTTGGTGGTTGCAAGTTTTGTATGGCCTGGATTTTATCGCCTGTGGGTCGAATGCCATCTTCGGAGATGTGGTATCCCAGGAAAAAAAGTTCGCTCACGCCGAATACCGATTTCTGCTCATTAATTTTCAGTTTCATCTCCGCGATTCGCTTCATCACTTCCTCCAGAGTACGATCATGTGCTTCCTCAGTCTCGCCATGTAGCAACAAATCATCCATATAGACGATTAGACCCTCGATGCCCCTAAATACGGATTCCATCTCACGTTGGAACAACTCTGGAGCAGATTTTATCCCAAACATGAGGCGACGGAAACGGTAGACACCACTTCTTGCTACAAACGTAGTAATATCTCTGCTCTCGGGATGTAGTTCGAAGTGGTAATATGCTGCTTCCAGGTCAATTTTTGACATCTTCACGGCCTGTTTCAAAATTTTCCATAATCATTTTTTTTTTACCCGAGAAAATAAAGTAGAATCAATTCCTTACCTTAGTAATCGTTGCCATTGCGCTGTCAATATTTGGCATGGGATAATTCTCCCTTATGACCGCCCGATTAGCCGCTCGCATATCCACGCACAGCCGAATTTTCCCGTCCGTCTTTCTGATGGGTACTAACGGAGACACCCAGGTCAAAGGTCCCTCCGCTCTTTCTACGATCTTCTTTTTGACCAAATCGTTAATCGCATCCTCCACATCTGCTTCCATAGCGATCGGAAATCGTCGAACTGGTTGAACTACGGGATGAACTGTTTTGTCGACCTGGATTTTCAGCATCGTGTTCGGAATTTTCGGAAATTCGTCGGTGCAGGTGATTGCTGAATCAGTTAGGCGATTCACCTTGTAACCGATCTTAAGAACTCCCAGCGCAAATGCCGTCCCTTTGCTCAGGAGATTAACTTGGCCTTCTGGAGCTACTAGAACATGGGCCCAAATTCCACTTTCTTCATCCGGAACCTTTATTTCAACTTCGAAGACTCTGCTGAACCGTATTTCCTCATCCGATGCAAAAGGTTTCAGCTTCAGTTCTTCCTGTCGCGGTGTTCTGTCATTCACCATAGCTGCTCGGTTTGCTTTCAGATGTGTATAGGTCTCTGGGTTGATTATATTCGCCGGAGATCCGGAGTCCACTAGCATTTTCGCTCGAACTCCTCCCAGATCAAGCAACAGAACCTCGTCAAGTTCTTCTCCTGTACGTACAAAGAAAACT
Organism: Aedes albopictus; assembly: GCF_035046485.1. NCBI lineage: Eukaryota > Metazoa > Arthropoda > Insecta > Diptera > Culicidae > Aedes > Aedes albopictus. Next base: position 246,860,997 of record NC_085136.1, read on the forward strand.
CCATCTCGTTTATCCTGCGGTGACACGATAGCGTGAACTCTAGCCTTTTTCTCCGGAATCGTGGAAGGTCCTGGCTCGTATCTTCGTTTCCTACAACATACGGCAAAATGTCCTACACATCCGCAAGAGTGACAAGCTACATTTCGTGCTGGACATTTATCGAGATCCTTCGCTACGTGGCCGGCTTTGTTGCAGTTATAGCATTTTCGGGTGTTTGTAATCGATGTCCTCTGCTTGCTGGCAAACTTATCGTTGATCTTCTGTACCGTTCCTTCCAGGCTAGACAATCCAGATGTCGACGGTTTCGCGTATTCTTTTGTCTGCTTTTGAACTTCCTCCAGAGTTTTGCCCAGGACGGTTGTTTCGTGCAAGTTGAGATCTTCAGTCAACAACTTTTTCCTCAGCTCCGGTGAGATGCAGCCTTCTATGATCTGGTCCACGATCGCATCGTCCACGTCACTAAATTGACATCGGTTTGCCTGATCTTTGAGGCGGAACACGAATTCCTCAAAGGGTTCCTGGCTCTCCTGCTTCATAGCACGAAAAAGATGACGCTCAAATCGTTTGTTGAGTTGTGGTGCGAAATACGCGTCCAGTGACGCTATGGCCGACTCATACTGCAAAACCACAAACTCATCACCAGTATCAGATGTCGGTTGGCGGCACTCCCATTTCGTGATTTTATCGTAAAACGATTGTAGCTCAATCGCCCCCAAAACAAGCAGTAAATCATATTTTTCTTCGTCAGCTTCAACCTTGTTAACGCGCAAGAATCGCTCCAGAGCTTTTTTCCATTTTATCCAGTTGTTTCTCGGATCATCTCCCGCTTTGAACGGTGGCATTGCTGCCGCATCTATATGAGAAGAAAAAAAAACAAATATTTTAGAGCTATCAAGATAGACATTACCGATCCTTGTTGTATCAATGAAAAATACTATTTGTTTTGGTATAGTAAACACTGAAGCACGAAGCTTTTTTTCATATAAATACAAACACGAAAAAAAAACAATTTTTCCAAACTATGTTCATTCCAGTTTAGATTCTAGTACTACGTTACATTTATTTTCATTCCAGCACGAAGCTTTCTAGTGCAGCACGGAGCTATCTATTTCAGCACGAAGCCTTTTTCCGACACAAACCTCTTTTCGGTACGAAGCCTCTTCCGGCACGTAGCCTCTTTCGGCACGTAGCCTCTTTCGGCACGAAGCCTCTCGTTTCAACACAAAACCTCCCCTTCGGCACGAAGCCTCCACCGTATCGCTGAACGTTTGTAAAAATCAACTAGGTGAAACAATGGATTCCTTCTTTTTACTCCGCACCACACTTTTCAACATCCGCCATGTTTGCACTATCGTGCCAACCCGATGGATGCCCATTCTGCCATCAACGTTGAAATATTCGTTTTCCATTTAGCTGCTATAATTTATTAAAACTGTCCCTTCTTTTTGCACGCAATTCTTACCAATTAACATCCTCGAAGCCATTGTAAATTGTCCGTTTTCTCGACCGTCCGAGCTTTAACCGAGCGTAGCGTCTGACCTGCTCCAGTGTCTCTCGTCCAATGATCCTGTTTCCCTCGCTGTCTGACGTAGCAGTGCCCCCATCAACTCCGGTACTTACCTACACTGAAAGTAAAGCTTAAGTTCAAACCATCGCATCGTTACATACACAAAGCGGCGTTAGCGCTAAAATACCAAAATAAGGGTGAATCCGAGAACCAAAAATGAGAACATGGTACTGTAATGCTAGTGCTGGGACGCTAGCACCACGCAACGAAAGCATAATGACATTCTCAAGTATGACCGTTTCAAAGTTTTACACAACGAGAACTAAGATGAACGTCTGGTCTCTGTGCTTCATTACGGTAAAATTTTAACGGGATATGTAAAATAGTTTAAATTTGTTCATCATGTTATCTGGTCGGCGTAGCCAGAGAGTACCAAGTAACAAAACTGACGAAAATTAGATTTTAAAGGCATTTGGTTAAGAATTACTTTGGCTACTTGGAACATTAACCCGATTTTCTTAATGTTACAATTAACGAGAGTTATAGCACAGTTTTCTTTTGATTGAACTGCGAAAATCGATAATACTGTGCAGTCAGAATGGACCAAGTGCTTGATGTCAAGAGAATTAAAAAAAAAATATGGATTGGTTAAAATCCAATAATCAAAATAGTTTTATCATCAAAATATAATACGTTTCCAAATCGTATGACTCCCCAACGCATTTTCTAATGATTATTGATCAAGAAAGCACGTAAAAACTCATTTTATATTGGTAAATATCGTATTTTACAGATCATCGTATTGAAGCATATTGTGACATTTCGCGTGCAGACAGAGTGGACTATGTGTCTCTAAGAAAAATAATTGAAATTACCTTATTCTTCGTCATCCTTTCCAAATCAAAATATGTTTGTTTAGTAGCTGATGGGCATCATATTCAAATGTACCATTACCCGTTTCATGAAGAAATTGATTTCACCGGTTATTTAATAATCGCGTACTTGGTTCATCCTGTCTGAACGAATTTTTGTAAAACGCCAGTCCTCTGAATAAATTATTATGAACTATGTAACTACAATATTTCAAAAACGTACCGAACTATGGAAATACGTTCAAAAGTTGTTGACTATTGAATGTTCAAGTAAAGAATTTATAAATAGCTCAATAATTGACTACCCTTCGTGATAATGAACTGTTGTGCTTGGTCCACTCTGACTGAACATAAAAATTGAAAATGGTAATCATCAGTGTAATAACAGAAATATCAAAATTCAAACTTCCTGCTCCTATTATACACCATTCCTATTAACTGTTGTCCTACTTGTGCATTATTTTTTCATCATATATGTAAAAACTTGAGTGCGAACTGTAGTTGATTGTAGATTTTCCTCAAATCGTTCAGTCACAGTGGACTAAGTACAATCAATTTCTCGGTTTCAAGCTTTATTTTACGTTTTTTCGCGATCAATGCAGAGCGATGCTTCGATGAATAGTTATTAAGACTTATGGCAAAAACTGAAGAACGTTTGTTAAAAAACCCCAAACTTATACAGTTGTAAACTTTAAAGTCGTTTTTCTAGTAATTAGCTAAAAGCAGAGATGGCATTTCACCGTAGCGATTCACTGCGGCGTCAGTTTATCGACCACACTGGGGATAGGAACATTTTTCACCACATCAAGAAGCCAGTTTCTCTTGTTTTGGGTGGTAGGTAGACCAAGCGCTAGTGCGTGCTCTTGCTCGTCCGCCTCACGCAGAACTCGATGTACACAGAGCAACGAGTAACTTTCACGCAGCGACCGAAAAGACAAAAGAATTTTCACGCAGATTTGTGTAACACCGGATCAACACAAAAACTGTGCTGATCCGGTGTTACACAAATCTGCGTGAAAATTCTTTTGTCTTTTCGCTCGCTGCGTGAAAGTTACTCGTGCGCTGTGTTGTTTCATTTAAGGGTGCTTGGAACGAGTGTGGCTCACTCTATCGCGCGCATCGCTCTCCGGCGCTCTCCCGTGTTTTCACCCAGCAGTCACCGAATTATCACCATGGTGTCGCCGGGGCGAGAACTCTCCGGTGTTTCACCGCAGCGCGCACTCTGGCGCAAAAACCTCACTGGAGCGCGCGCCCGGGTGATTTTTTACACTTTCACCGAAGAGAATTTTAAATCGCTCTCGCCGCACTGTTGTGTGGCCTAGTGCTCAGGGAGCTAAGAGATTTATTTCTAGGGTAAAAGGGTATAATGCGCCCCACCGGGGCAAAACGCCCCTCTTCATTTTCTAGCGATACAAGCGCTTTTCGCATGCGTGATCGATTAGAAATCTCAAACATTGAATAATTATTGCCATCAAGCTGGTCCGTTTGTGGATTGGTACAGAAAAGCAATAAAAATATCAAAAAGTCTGAAATCGAGGCTTTTGGTGTAATATTTTACCTCTTGTGAGCTGACTTCATTGTAAACGAAGCTAGTTCTGTTCGCTTGTGTTACTTTGCAACTTTTATGCAGTTAAACACTTGTTGAAAGACCCTCCTAGGATAAGCATGTGGTGGAATTATTCCCTGGGGCAGTTTTATCACGGGGCTGGACGTTTTTCTTTTGATGGGGCGTATTGCCCCGTTTGTTTTGAAAAGGCAAATTTTGGAACGTTTTCGAAAAACGTTTCAAAGCTTCCATAGCCACTTCTCCAAAGACAAAATTCGCATGCAATACTTCACTAACTTTAGTAACAACGATTTGCAGTGAACAATAGATGGAATAAGGCGCCAGTTTCAGATATATTGCCATTTCTGCTTAGGGGGGGGGGGGGGGGCATATTATACCTGTTTACCCTACTCACCAAGCTTGCGCGCATCCGAATCGCAGTGGTGGCTCCACATATAAGAGAAGGGCTCCTGTTCAGATGCACAGCGTGAGTGGTGTATTTTCTATTTCTCTTTCCCTCACTGAGGATATGGACATCTCTGGCTAAAAGACACATGGTCCTCTCTGACTTAACGCCGACCATCTCATACATGCATATGTTGATAACTTTAGAGAAAATGACTACTTTCTCTACACACACAACTGACTTGCAATCCACGGCAGTAAAACAGCACTGTGAAAATAAATAGTATTAGCAGGTATTAGCATTAGAATTTGTCCAAAATGAAAGTTTTGTATTATGGAGTTCAAATAAATGAATGCACGCTTAAAGCACGGTCATGCAATATCTGTGTGATGCAGTTTCATTTATCCAACTAACGTTTTATTTATTTTTTAAACTCGGAAACTGCTGAAACGATCGGGTCTTTCACGATGGAAGGTTCATATGTTTCCACATAGCCAATCAAATGCCGCATAGCTTGGGTTTAAGTTTGAGCTAGATTGTCCGCTCCGTAATTGTAACTCCAGCACTTACCTCCAGATCAGATATAGTCAGTGAATCTATAAATGTTACAGCTGCAAGGAGCTAACATTTTTACAGGCTCCTTGGAATTCACAGAACAACACAACAAGAGGATTTACGCCCGTAAAAACTCCAGGGAGAACGCAACAACTGGGTTCAGTAACTCATTTAGGTATCTAAAACTTAGAAAAAGGAATTCATGAAACACTATTAGAGGAATCATAGATGGAATCCTTCTGGGTTCTATAATTCAAGAGATTACATAGCAAAATGCCGTTAGAAGCACCTGAACAAATTAGTGAAGCGATTCCCGCAGAAATCTTAGAAGAAACTCTAGGGGTAGTTCCTGATATAACTTCTAATGAAAATCCCAAAGAAGCTTATGGAGAAGCCCTGGAAGCTACAGTTGTATTTTTTCGAAGGTAAAAATAAAATTATTGATCAAAAATGCTATTAGATTGTTAAGACTAGTTTAAGAGCACGCTTGGAGAAATTTCAGGAGGAATCTCAAAAAGAACCTCCCGAGGAATCCAAAACAAAGAACATCTAGAATAATTATAAGATATTAGATAAATATATCATACAAGATTACCCAAAGTAATCAAAGAAAAAATCTTTCACAGAAATCAGACTAATACAAACATACATTTATTTGTTCAACATCATTAAGACAAGACATAATCAACAATAGTATGCCACAATACTCGGTTTGTGGCTGCCGCTCTCCATCCTCGGTCGCGCCCAATGCTCGCCAAGTCACGCTCCACCTGGTCCGCCCATCGTGCTCTCTGCGCTCCACGCCTTCTTGTGCCAGCCGGATCAGTTGCAAACACCAGCTTTGCAGGGTTGTTGTCCGGCATTCTTGCAACATGCCCCGCCCACCGTATCCTTCCGGCTTTGGCCACCTTCTGGATGCTGGGTTCGCCGTAAAGTGCATCGAGCTCGTGGTTCATCCTTCTCCGCCACACACCGTTCTCCTGCACACCGCCGAAGATCGTTCTTAGCTCACGTCGCTCGAAAACTCCGAGTGCTTGTAGGTCCTCCTCGAGCATGGTCCATGTCTCGTGCCCGTAGAGGATCACCGGTCTTATTAGCGTTTTGTACATGGTGCATTTGGTGCGTGGGTGAATCTTTCTCAACCGCAGTTTCTTCTGGAGCCCAGTAGGCCCGACTTCCGCTGATGATGCGCCTTCGAATTTCACGGCTCACGTTGTTGTCAGTCGTCAGTAAGGATCCGAGGTAGACGAATTCCTCCACCACCTCGAAAGTATCCCCGTCTATCGTAACATTACTACCCAGGCGGATCCGGTCGTTTTCGGTTCCGCCTACCAGCATGTACTTTGTTTTTGAGGCATTCACCACCAGTCCGACCTTTGCTGCTTCGCATTTCAGGCGGGTGTACAGTTCTGCCACCGTTAAAAATGTTCTTGCAATAATGTCCATGTCGTCCGCAAAGCACACAAATTGACCGGATTTTGTGAAAATCGTGCCCCGGCTGTTGAGCCCGGCTCATCACATCACACCTTCCAGAGCGATGTTGAAGAGTAGGCATGGGAGTCCATCACCTTGTCGCAGTCCCCGGCGAGATTTGAATGAACTGGATAGTTCACCCGAAACCCTTACGCAGTTTTGAACACCGTCCATCGTTGCTTTAATCAGTCTAGTCAGCTTCCCAGGAAAGTCGTTTTCGTCCATGATTCTCCATAGCCCTGCGCGGTCGATACTGTCGTATGCCGCTTTGAAGTCGATGAACAGGTGGTGCGTTGGGACCTGGTATTCACGGCATTTCTGGAGGATTTGCCGTACGGTAAAGATCTGGTCAAGCTAATAGAAGAATTCCAAATAATACTTCAGAACTTCTTAAATCAAGCGAAATTAAACATGCTTTGCCTTTCTCGTACACTAGGTGTACTGGAAAGGTTGTAGGGTACGGGCACCGGTTTTAACCAGTCTAAGGAAAATGTTTTTTTTTTACAAAAATAACTAATAATCCTATGAAAACTACCAATGTGCCAAATGAAAGGTTTCAATCTATATTTTGTTGGAAAAATGCAAAAATCAAGCTTATACTTGATTTTTGTATTAAAAGTGACGCTGGCCAAAATAGAAGCATTGCCGCAGTTTTGGCCATATTCTCAAATTTGGTTTCTATTTTGGTCAATCACTTGTATTTCTTATGGGAGTAACCAAAACAGAAGCACCCTGGCCAAAAAAGATATATAATATATGGGTGCTGATTTCAGAGGATTTTTTTTCTTCCAGTTTTTAATCATAAGTTATGGTTTATGGATCTACTGGTAAAAAATAAATTTATGCTTATTTAGATCGCAACGGGCTGAACACCGTTTATGTGTTCCGGACCGGTACCACAGGAAGGGGTCAGATATGAAAATGAAGCAAAACCATGCAAGCGACATATTAAACCTTGGATTTTTGGTGTACCTGATGAACAGCAAAAAAAATGAGCTTAGATCACATTTGGGACAACCGTTAGTATTCCGGAACCCAGAAAGTACTTATTGTGGAATCGTAAAAGTAATTCCGAGAGATAGCATAGAGAAATCCCACGAGATAAAGTGAGGGAAACAAACAAAAAAAAAAACTCCTTGAGGTGTTTCCACGGAAACCCTTCTCTGCGAATCATAAGATAACTTTGAGGAATCCTCCGAGATGTAATTCCAGAATCATTCTTGGAAGGATCACAACAGGATCCCCTTGAGTAATCAGAAAACACCCCAGTAGTACTACAAGAGACCCAGTAGGCATCACCGAAAACACTCCTAACTCCTCATTGCTCGCTTTTCTCCCCTCACTGCTTCACACTCTTCGATCTTCATTTTCTAATTATCATCCCTTACTGCTAGCTTCTCATTTTTGACTCTTTGCCTCATTTCCCACTTCTCTTTTCACACTGATTCAAACTTCCAATTTTTCAATTTTCAATGCTCACTTTTTACTATATACTAGACCTGTTCACTTTTTTTGACCTACCTGTGTCACATCAAATCATCAATCCACATGCAAAAACAAGGCTTCAGTCCAAAAATGAGCCAAATTAATAAAGGTTTAGAGATGCATCGAATCGATTTTGAGTTTTTCCGAGCATTTTCACGAAAATGTACTCCAATATCCAGAAAGTTGTACCGAAAATACCGAGAAATATAGTTAGAACAATACTCTACAACTTTGCCGAAGACACTACGGTGTGTAAATTGCGTATTTCAAAGTTATTCAACAATTTTCGTTAAAAAATCACGAAAAAACGCAATATTTTTACGGTTTTTGATGTAAAAGTCGCATAATTTTGCATTATTTTACGTAACTAATACAGCTAGCTATTGCTCCTATATGTTACGAATATTTCGTCCATACAACATTTTAGTCTAGGAATTCATTTTCAATGACTAATTATCAAAAGTTTGCCACGTTGATACTAAAAATTGTACAGAGTTGCCAGCACAAAATAAAACAAAGTTACCCATGATTAAGACGTCATTACACTTCTTTGTCTCATCTGCGTCAGTTTCAAATTGGTGCAGATGAATGAGCATGAGATTATCGATTCGAAGATTCATGGTTCGAGTCCTGGAATAGGATCTTTTTTGCGTCTCGATCCAGCTATAAGTAAATGAAACTACGCACTGCATTTCATTGCAATTTGGCATCATAACCTTGTTTCGAAACCGTAGCGCAGCATACATTTATTACGTAACACTAAAATCGACGATTTTGAACCCCCCTCCCCCCTCCGTAGCGCTTTTTTGTATGAATATCTTAAAAATTTTGTATGGACCGTAACGCTTGGCCATACTCCCCCCTCTCCTTAGAGCGTTACGTAATATGTGGACGGCGACTAGAGTGCATAGTAAGAATGAAGTTTCCCTTCATCGTGTGTATGTAAATAGTATGAAAACCTAAATATTTGGTTGAAATTATTGCTACCATAGTTGGCATGTGTCAACAACAAAAAAAAAACAAATTTGTGATAAATCAAAAGTTTTCCTCTCCTCCATCATACACATATGTAAACAAAACCATTTACGATTTCCGAGATTGAAATTCGACTATTTAAAGTGCAGTAACAATTATATGCGACTGTAAAAATGAATGTACAATTTCTACGATTTCGTTCACTTCGTATACGACGCAAGTATGACAAAAACTATCAATATACACTACATATTATTATCGTTGTATACGATTGCACCGATTTTGATAATACCTCTAGGAAGACAGATCGATTTAGCAGATTTATATACGATGTAAAGCGACAATTTTCACGATTAAAGGAAATCACATATACGACGCTACCGAACTTGAAGCGCAACACTCAAAACGTATGATTATTTACGATTCCGTCCGATTCTGTGCGATCCTACCGATAGTATCTAGCACCTTTTATGATCGGAGACTATATGAAACGAAATTGAAATTGTAATTTCATTTGGCTTAAAATGCGATTTTACGCAATCATTGTCAACAAATATACATATTATTATACAATTCTGATTCATTATATGAAGATATACGATTTTTTCCATACAATGATTTACGATATGTGGTTGGCGTCGGCTGGGGCCACGATAGGTCCTGACGTCGATAATGTCGGATAAGTGCCGTCCATCAATCAGAATGTGGTCGATTTGAGATTCGTTTTGTTGTGGTGATCTCCAGGTGTAACGATATGGGAGGCTGTTCTGGAAGAAGATGCTACGAATGGCCATGTTCTTGGAGGCGGCGAAGTCGATGAGGCGTAGGCCATTTTCATTCGTCAGCTGGTGGGCACTGAACTTTCCAATTGTCTGTCTGTGGCAGCGGTCGTATTCGCGTTCGAGCTGCGCGTAAAATGCGTCTATGTCATCATCAGTGCTTCCGGAGTATGGGCTGTGCACGTTTATTATGCTGATGTTGAAGAATCGGCCCTTGATCCTCAATTTGCACATTCTTTCGTCGATCGGCCACCAACCGATCACGCGCCTCTGCATATCACCCATCACTATGAAAGCTGTTCCCAGCTCGCGTATGTTGCCGCAGCTCTGGTAGATGGTATGATTACCTCTAAACGTTCGCACCATGGATCCTGTCCAACACACCTCCTGCAGCGCTACGATGCCGAACCCGCGGTCCTTCAGTAGATCGGCGAGTATGCGGATGCTCCCAATGAAGTTGAGAGATCTGCAGTTCCACGTACCGAGTTTCCAATCGCAAGTTCCTTTTCGTCGCTGTAATCGTCGCCATTGGTATCTGTTCGCATTCTTCTCTTGTTGATTTTTCGGTGCTAGTCTTTTTTACGGCTGGCTCGCAGGGCCTGACACCAACCCACTAACCCAGGGAGCTGGGCTTACCTTCCCGGAAGCTACGGGTTCTGCATTGGCATTTCCTCCAACTACAGTGCTAAATAGCTAGGCTCACGAGAAAGCCTCGCCGGGGGTGGTGTTTTTAATGGGCGCCCAGGAGATAATATTTTACCCTCTTTACTTTCTCCTAAATACAGTAAGGACCCCATTTTGTCAGCCCCTGGTAGCATTTTGGGCTGACAAAATCGGGTACCTGACAAAATCGGTACATTTTTAAAATCATTTTTTTATTCATGAAAAATTGTTCTGAGTACGTCAGAGACGGAGATGGGTGTGGAGGGTCCGCTTTGGGTTCGCTCAAATATTACGTAACGTCAATGAGGGGAGGGGGGTTCAGCGCTATGTCACGCTTCATACAAAATTTCAAAATATCTCTTAGATAAAATAGTTACGCAGGGGAGGAATAGCGGATAGCGTCAATATTTTGGCAAATTTTGCGTTACGTAATATTTGAACGAGCATTTTGTGGTACAAAACTCGAATGGGGGTTAGGGGACAGAAAAAAAAGGTAATTGGTAAAGTTAACATTCAGTGCTTTTTACAGCAGAACTATTAAATCTTTTATTTCTTTTTCTTCTTGTCATAACATCCCTACTGGGACACAGTCTTCTCCTAGCTTATAGCAATTGTGGTCTACAGAATACAGTTGTCACAGGTTAGCACAGCTTAAATCATAACATCTAACTTTAGCTGTCAACAAATGAAAATGAATCAACATCTGATTGACAATTATAGACACTCATACTGCCCGAATAAGCTACATTTCCGCTGCCTTTCCACTTTAATTTTCAGAGCCTAATCTCCAAACAATCTCTGGAGAAATCTTTGAATACATTTTTGGGGTAATATCTGGTGAAATCACCCGAGGAATTTAGGAACGTAACCCTCAACCCGAGCAGAAGGGCATACCTTACACATACCATGCAAAGAGCAACATGTGGTCTAATACCTTAAATTGATATTGCTGCGTTATTCTACGAAATGTTATGAGAGCATCACAATAACAGTAGGAGGTATTTGAGCAGAGTTTGGTATTGATGCAGTATTTGTTGGTTTAGCAGTGAAAATAACCGAAGAGCAGGATTTGCTATTACATCATGAAATCATCAAACAAATGAAACATTTAATAACAAGAAATGTTATTAGTTTGTTATTCAATAACTTTGGAATAACAAATACAGCTCTTGAAATTTTAGGTATGCATTCATTATTGAAATAACAAGACTTGTTATTTTCTAGGTGTTATTTATACAAAATTTTGGTATTCATTTTTGTTATTTTGCCTCTTATTACCACCTAATGAAGGGCATATCAAGGTATGGTAGTATTTAAGGTAAATACCTTGAAATGTTATTCACTTGTTATTTTCTTCTGCTCGGGAATACATTCCCGAAGGAATCCCGTAAGTTCGTCTTCTTCTTCTTCTTCTTCTTCTTCTTTATGGCTCTACGTCCCCACTGGAACTTGGCCTGCCTCGCTTCAACTTAGTGTTCTTTGAGCACTTCCACAGTTATTAATTGAAGGGCATTCTTTGCCTGCCATTGCATGAATTTGTATATTATGTGCCCAGTAGTATGGGACAAGCATCAAATTCTCGCTCCAGTCGACTTTTTTGATTTCATTTAGGTCCCATATTAGCTGTGCAAAATTTCAGCGCGATCGGTGAAACTATAATTTAGCGCAAGCGGTTCAAAGTTTTCATATCATTTACTATGGGAAAAGTTACACTTTCAGATAAAAAATCCCAGAGGTCGCCCTTTGTCTCCTTAATTCAAATCGATCAACGCTTCTTGTAGAGTAATCATTAATGAAACTTTCCTTCGAAGACCGCAAAACGATTGGATGCTTGTGAAAAAAGTTATTGATTTATAACCGATTAGTAATCCAACGAACGGCTTTTTGTTTCGTTGGATAACGTTTTCGTGGCGATGTTTTTTTAACGAAATTTTTTCAAAGTGTTACGTCTCTTTCTTTGTGCTTAAGGGTTTCTAATGGATAAATCGAAGAATTCCGACAGCAATTTTTGAAGCAATCCAAGCAGGAAATCTACAACACAAATCTCATAATAAATATCTGGAGCAATCCTAGCAAGTAAACCAGGAGGAATTCAAGAGATGCCGGATAGAAGAAGTAAATTGGTTGGCTTGTAATCACAACAACAGGCAACGTTTATTGTTTGTTCTGTTCCAGAGGAAATTAATAAGAATAGTCTTTAACCCTTTGGAGCCGGTGGGACATCTTGTATATTGTATATGACCCCGGCGTTGAAACCGATCATAAAAAACTCGTTCGAGGTTTCGGACAAACTAGCCAAACACACCGGCTCTAAAGTGTTAAGCCGTTATAGCCACATCAAGCGCACGTGCAATCAATAAATCATTCTGAGGGTGACGAGTTTGATTCCTGGGAAGCCCAGGATCCGTTTCATAATCAACATTTACTTAACTACCTTGTGTATAAAATATCTTCACACACGATATACAAATGCAAAATAAACATTGGCTATGGGAGATCTCAGTTAATTTTTTTTTAAAGTTCTCATAAAATACTAAGCTAAGGAGGAGGCTGTGTCCCAGTTGGAACGTTATGCCAACAAGAGAGAGAGAACTGGAATCTTTTAGCAATTTAAAACAATATTGGTTTAAAACATTGGTTAGGGTTGGGTGCTAAAATGGCATAAATGTGTTAGTTTGCAAAAAAGTTTGACAGTTTTCAAAAGTTACACGAATTTTGTTTATTGCGTATTTTTCCTATGACGCCTAAAGACATTGTTAGCATCAAGTAATCCATGACGACCTTAGCAACTGAAGTTTGTTTGTTAGGGTTAATAATAAATCTTTTCATTCAGTTTCCAACGTTCAAACCGAACAGACGTGTTTTACTTCTACGACAGGTTATGGGCCCAGAGCATCGGCCATAACGAAAATTCGAAGATCAGAAGAACTAATTACTAGTGAAGATGTTTTCCGGCGCTAACAGCAGAGGATCTGGAGACGCTGGTTCCGGTGCAGTTCCGTCTGGATCAAGAACAGGAGGTACCTTGGATCCAAGAGTGGTTCGTGCGACTGGCGGCAGCCGAGTATCTCTAGCGATCGAAAAGCTAAAAGGCCGGGAGAATTACGTGTCATGGGCGTTCGCCTTCGTGGAATGAGAATGGAAAGAGACAGCCGACGGTAGCATTGTCATCGTGTGAGGCAGAATATATGGCGTTATCACGGACGATCCAAGAGGCGCTCTGGTGGAGAAATATGCTGAAGCAAATCTTCGGAGAAAAGCAAATCAAAATTTTCTGTGACCATCAATCTGCCATCTCCATAGCCAAAAATGGAAGCTACAACCCAAGAACAAAGCACGTGGACATACGCTATCATTTTGTTCATGATGCTATCGACAGCGGATCAGTGGCGATCAATTACGTTAACACCAAGGATCAAGCAGCAGATGGATTCACCAAGCCTCTCGTACAATCCGGAGTCACTAACATGAGGAGGATCATCGGAATCACTGATTAGGGAGGAGTGTTAGCATCAAGTAATCCATGACGACCTTAGCAACTGAAGTTTGTTTGTTAGGGTAAATAATAAATCTTTTCATTCAGTTTCCAACGCTCAAACCGAACAGACGTGTTTTACTTCTACGATAGACATCAACTGCATTAATATTGATTATAAAATTGAAATTCAGAATGAAAAACACATTTATTTTTCTACTTCAAAAAAGGCTGACAAAATCGGGGGTAGACAAAATCGGGGGCTGACAAAATCGGGTCCCCACTGCATCGCGAATTCCGGGACGAGTACTATCCGGTCGGTTGTTTGGTTGAAAACCGCATCCATTGCGCATTGAGTTTCAACACTTTTTGCATCATTTCATTTCTTCTTCTTCTTCTTCTTCTTATTTCTGGCGAGCCGACACCGTTCGGCATCAGCTCTAGTTTAACGTCCGCCTATTTCTGGTACTAAGCCTAAACACGGACGGTCAGGGAGACATCCACACACACCTGACACCCTACATATCGAACCCATCAACACATGGGCCGGGACCTACGGCTTTACTTCCTATCCGAGGGAAGGCGTGATCAGATATTTTTGTCTCAGAAATACCGACGGCGTCGACTAGGATTGAACCTAGACCGACTGGGGTGAGAGGCAACCACGCTTACCACTACACCACCGACGCCGCTATTTCATTTCAGAAACGGTGAATTCCCTTTCTCACCATACAAAAATTCAGCTCATTACTACAAATCTAGTACTACACCGAACGTGCCCCATTGCTGTACACGGAGAAACTGAAAAACTCAAAATTAGGTACTTTTAAACTCAATTTTGAGTTCTTTTTCATCTCCCTTTTCATGCGCTCTTTCTATTGTTGTCAGAAAGTGAAGAGAGAAACACCCCAACTTTTGCAGTTCCGTGCGTCAAGCCAACGCTGAGTTTCTAGCACAGTACTCAAATTTGAGTGAATAGAACCTAGTCAATATTTTGGTTGGCTGGAAAAAACTTAAAATTAGGTATTTTTTTCACATGGAAGCAAGCGGGAACAACCCAACAAAAACATCGATACCATCAACTCAAAATTGGCTTGACGCACGCAACCCCGAAGTTGGGTGGAAAGAACTCACTTTTGGGTAGTTTCGTCTCTCCGTATACGTATCACATCAAAATGCACCACCTGTTCATCGACCTTAATGCTAAAACATTAAATTTCAATTAACCAATTTTTGGTTTAACTCGATTAGAATTAACTTTTTTCTCACTTAATTTTATGACAAATAGCAGAATTTTATGTAATAACCACCTTAGCATTCGAAAATCCTCAGTTTGATCATTTTAGATCGATATCTACGTGATCCAATCAGTAATCAGAGATGGTAGGAGGGTGCTCGAATATCAATTCGGCATGGAAAAATGTTAGTACAGTCGTTCGTTGGTTTGTACACGAAGCGACAATAATAAGCAGCAACGCTTTGCTATGCACACTGCTGTGAACATCACCGGCTTTGATTGATGCTGACTAAATGAGATAATGGCTTGCTGCTCCACCTAGTACTTGTTGGTAAACAAAACTCTACATTGGTGTTGGTGATTTCATCTCGCCGTGGTCAGCTGGCTGTTTATCACAAACCCATTCAGCTCCCGTGAATCAAAGTGGAAAATCAAATCAAATCAATCATCAAAAAAAAAAAACAAGAAATGGATAATATGGTTTTTCCTTATTACACCACTAAATCTAACCTCAAAAATGTTTGGCAGTTCTCCGTTTGACAGATATAACATGAACAAAACGAGGACGGCAACAAGTTCTGGAAAATAGAAAATAGTTATTGTCTTTATCGTGCTTGTGTGTGATCTGTCAAGTGACCTGAAATCTGTCAAATATTTTCAAAGATAGGTTGACTGATGTATTGAAGAATGCCATTAGATTGCATCGAATGATAAAAATACATCTCGGATCAATAGAAGAATCCTTAGTTTTTATGACTGTTTCGTCCTTCTCACTTGTTAGTATAGAATTGTTATTGTATTATAATCAATATCTGTACTTCATTCCATGACTGATTTTTCTCTAATTCGTTACTCAGAAATTATATCACAGAATCAATCGCAGTGAGTTGCACACGCTGATCTAAATTTTTAATTTCTTTGTTCATAAATTGGTTCATCCAAACCTACTCCCCAGTTCTCCAAAGGGTTGATAACATGCTGTCCGTTCGTCACGCTACTACCGACTCCCGGGGCCGAGCAATACCAATAACGCGCGCCTATTTAGTACAGCGACTGCGCGCCGATTTTCAAACAACACAATGAAACGTTCTAGAGTGCGAAAACGTGCTATCATTCCGGCCCCACCTGCCTGGCTGTGTTGATGTTGATGCTGATGCTACTCAATTCCATCAGCTGAACCGCGTGAAAGCACGTCCCTCCATCATCTCGTAGCTGCAATCATTATTTGCGAAGCTCTCATAACGATTGCATTTGGTACGCCCGCCAAACGTCGGCAAATATCGAGAGTCGGAAACAGCGCGACCGACAAGTGATAGTGTGACTTGTTTCGCAAAGTTTCGCCGTTTCATCATTATCAGCTCGGCGCGAACCCGGTGCGGAAGTGCGGATTATTTCAGCAGATCGCAACTTTATAGGAGACCAGTTGATAGTAACCAGCGAGAATGGTTTGGACGCGACCGGCCAATGTTCCGTACCCATCGGTTTGGCATACCTTTCGGGCCAAGGACGTGGACAGCGACCAGCTGGTGAATTACGTGGTTCAGGACCTGCCGGAGGAGCGCTTCGAGGAGGCCATCGGTCACATGCTGGGGATCTTCATCCACGATGAACCGACTTGTGAGGCTAAGAGTGAGTATAGTGCAAGTAGAATGTGTAATTCAAGAATTGCAGCTCGAAGTTGACTGTTAACTTATGTCGTTTTCGTTTTTGATTCAGTTCCAACCTGGGTTGGAACTGGATGAGATCACAGTTTCAACCCCAACCCGACTTCGGCTTCGCTTGTACTAAAGTTTGTTTGAGTTTGTTTGACGTTTGATTGTTTACACATTTTCCGCCAATCCAGTTCCAACCCAGGTTCAAAAACGAATTCGACATTAGTGTGTCAAAGTTCAAATTCCGCTATACATATCCTTTTTGTTGTGAGTTCTTCTCAATTTTGATGAGAACGATGCTCAACAAAATAACTCTATATAACTGAGAAAGTTTGCGTTTATTAAGATGACCTTGAATGCTGGCATCATCTAGAGTAAGGCGGTTGATAGCGTTCGTCACGTCACTGCAGTAGTAGGAACTTAGCGAATTAGCATACGCTTGCAATATGTTCGCCGAAATAGCTACGATTGTTTCCTATCATTCACAATTCAAGGAATTAACGGTATGAATTATTGGTTGAGGTTGGTCATCCACTTAACCAAATTATCGAATCATATTTGAACAAGATAATCTCTATCGCCTGACATATGGATACCAGGTACCGATACTGAGATATGTGCAAGTGGAGGCCGTGAAAAAGGGGCGACGGTGGTTGTTTCACATTCTGTCATATTGTTCGTTTATTTGACTTGCTTTGTTGACATGGAATGATTGCACAGACGTTGTTTTGTTTGTTGGCCCCCCACTGATAAAGTTATTGTTGAAGTTGTTCGTTGACGAGGTGGAGAAAGGTAGAGGTAATATGAGCTCATAATCGAGTCAAATTAGGCTCAACTACATAATGCATGATCAATAAACAGAATTTTCGTTAAACAAAAATAATGAAGGACACAAAACATTTCCTAGTACAGATACCTATGTATAACAAAGGTAAAAAATCACATGAATAGGTTTCTTTAAGAGGAAACAAACCATTGCCAGAAAATCAGAAGCAATTTTCTCGCTGAAATCACAACCAATTTTAATGAAAATTTATCACTGCACTCTACTCATCATCTGTATAACAGTGAAATCATTTTCATTGGCGCTATTTGGATTTCTAGCAAAGAAAACTGCTTTTGAATTATGTGTATTTCGCTAGTTTACGGCTATTTCAGTATATATTACCCAAATAACAATTCCAATGCTGATTGGTTTTGATTGATTTTTATTAAGGTTTTATTACAGCAATAATTAAAACTCACAGTTTTATGACTGCTTCTATGAAAACCATTGATAAAATGTTTTATAGTATACTTGAAGATATCCATAAAGACATATTTCAAGAGTAAACAAAACTTTCCGATATGTAAACCTTCTGGCAATCATTATTACCACAATAAAACTGTTAAAACTCTCAACAGATGGCGATCCGTTCGATTAGTAACGACATCTGTTGGTGGAGAAGCAGAAACTACGACACTGCAAGGTTTATTGCGGTCATCATAAAAGATAACTTGCTTTCGTTTTATTTTCGCTGATTATGGTTGTCGCCATATTGAAGAATTTGCTTACGTGAATGGAAAATAGTTCATTTTGCTCAAATTAGCAATGAATTGATAGTTTGCCACCATTTCCATAACATGCTCACATAAATAAACTCTCTCTGCTGAGTTTTCTTGTGAATCGACATAGTTTTACTTAATTCATGAATTGATTTATTTCATTCCAAGATGATAATATTCACTATTTTCGAAGCGCATTAATTTTATGATTCTGCAACCCCAATATTCACGGTAAATTCGAATGCGCATAAGCCTGGTAGGCACAATAACTACTAAAAATATTGCTTTGAAATAATCGCTTTCTACTTACGAATTATGTATCCTCCTGAACTTTACGTGCCATCGAAGAAGCTTCTCTGCATCTTGAGCTGTCATAGTTTTTGTTGAAAAAAAAAAACAACAACAATCGAGAATTTTTCAACTAAATTTTAAAACGGGTTTATTGCTACTCTTAATGCGGTTTACAAAACCTCTCTGAGAGTGGTCCACTTAGCCGGAAGATGCTCTTAAAGAGGTTATCAAGAGGTTTTGATGTATGATTCAGTTTTATTGCAAGTTTTATAAAATTGGTCATGAAGATCTCTTGTAGAGCCGAGTAAAACTTTGCAATATTTTTCAATGACGTCTGCTTCGTTCTACCTGAAGGTTGTAGGCTAATTTATGCTGACGATCTTAAAATATTCATAGCTGTGAAATCAATTTTATTCTTTCGACTAGTGCTTTTAAGAACAGACTAATTCGTGATGGCTCAATTCGATAATGTTAAATGTAGCTTTAGATAGTTGGCGTTTCATGTAGACGCAATGGAGTCAGATGGAAGTTAGGTTCAAATACAAATACAACTACAAATAAGTTAGCTTGCATATAACGTAAAAATATATTGTTAAAGAACTATAGCTTCCTAAAGAATATGTTTGAATAATTGTCCCTCGAATTCTGCTTCCGTCTTGCTCACGTCTATTTCGGGCGAAACCTGAATTGAATTCCGGGCACACTTTCTACGTGACACTGTGGTACATAGGATGGTCAGAAAATCAAATCATGTTAAGTATGATTGAACGGAATACTAATAAGACGCGACGCGAGACGGAACACAACACTTATTATTCTTACAACGTTAAAAAGGAGATAAAATTACCTTTTTGAGTCGACCGGTTTCGGGCTCGTTGTTGCCCATCGACAGGACGATGTCCGACTGACTACGTAGAAAACTAATACTACAATCCTACTGTATGCAGTATTCGTCGTGAAGCTTTGTATTTTACTGAATTCTCAGCTTGGTCAAGTGGAAAAGGGAGGACGTAATTGGGGCATCGTCTTCATTCATTAATGGGCGGTCGGCAGTAGCTATATACATGGATTCCCATGCGTTCAGTTGTGTAACTTTTCGGACATTTTTAAGCAGTTTCGCTTGCTCCCAATCTGCAGTATGTCCCAGCGTCGTGGTGTGCATTGCCACACTTGAATCACAAGTCCTTCCATGTTCCACCGCGTTCTTGTGTTCGCGTAGACGAGTTTTAAACTTACGGCGTGTTTGCCCAATGTATACCGCTGGGCAGTTTTGCACGGTATCTGGTAAACTCCGGATTTTTCGTCGGCTGGGACTCTGTCTTTCAGATTGCACAACGCATCCTTCAAGGTGTTGCTGCTCTTGTATACCACCTGAAATCCGTGATGGTTGAGGGCCCTTTGGATTGGGTTGGTCAGCTTTGGGTAAAAAGGAAGGCTAATCCTTTTCACATCCGTCTTTTCTGGCCGCAGTGTCGTAGCATTACTCCTGTGTTTCTTCCTTTCGTGCTTTCTTAAAATTTTGTCCACGAACTCTCTATCGTACCCATTCAACTCAGCAGCTTTGTGGATCCTGTTCCTCTCCTCGACAAAATCATCTCTTTCCATGGGAATGTTGTAGAGACGATGGGCCATGGAGTGGAAAGCTGCTTTTTGCTGGGCTCCGAAGTGATTGGAGTCTGATGTTCCGTAAATTGCAGGACCGGAATGTGGTCTACTCTAGAGCGGACAAAGGAAATGCAGTGGTGATTATGGACAAACCAGACTACGAGTCTCGTGTTCTTGACATGATCGACCATGGCCCATATGAAGAGTGCAGATTCAAGAATGGAAAACCCAAAGATCCCCTCAATGTGATGATTGAAGAAGCTACCGTCGCCCGTCAGAAAGTAGCGCGTTTGGTGGGAGAAGACTGTCTGGAAAGGAAATTGCACGTACCCAACCCAAAGGTAGCGTCCCTCTACTGTTTGCCGAAGATTCACAAGAATCCAGTAGGAATGCGGCCAATTTCTTCCAACGTCTCGACTCCTACCGAGAAGATGGCTGCTTGGCTAGTTCATGAACTGAGAAAACATCCTGTAACCCATGGGAGAAGCATCCGTAATTCGGTTGAATTGGTGGAGCATCTGAAAGATATCGAACTACGACGAGGGGAAGTACTCGTATCGTTTGATGTAACTGCGCTGTTCCCAAACGTACCAGTAAATGACGCCTTGAATAGCCTGCAAAGGCATTTAGAACGATGTCGAGTGCCCCAAAACCAAATTGAGGCTTATCTTTTGGTGGCAGAAGTTTGTATGAACCAGAACTATTTCTCATTTAGAGGGAAGTTCTACAAGCAGACTTTCGGCCTCAGCATGGGGAGCAAACTCTCTCCACTCCTGGCGAACCTCTTTTTGAGTGACTTCGAAGGTGGATTAGAGAAAGAAAGGTGTTTTCCTCGAGTCTGGAGACGCTATGTTGACGATATCTTCGCAGTAGTCAAAGAGCGGTATTTGTCCCAGACGCTTGAACTACTGAATTCACGACATAGGACTATCAAGTTTACGGTAGAGCAAGAAGCAGAGGGTAAACTGCTCTTCCTTGACTTGATGATCTCGAGGAGGGAAGATAATAAACTGAAGTTTGGAATATATCGAAAACCAACCTCCACGGATCGGTATATAACATCAGACTCCAATCACTTCGGAGCCCAGCAAAAAGCAGCTTTCCACTCCATGGCCCATCGTCTCTACAACATTCCCATGGAAAGAGATGATTTTGTCGAGGAGAGGAACAGGATCCACAAAGCTGCTGAGTTGAATGGGTACGATAGAGAGTTCGTGGACAAAATTTTAAGAAAGCACGAAAGGAAGAAACACAGGAGTAATGCTACGACACTGCGGCCAGAAAAGACGGATGTGAAAAGGATTAGCCTTCCTTTTTACCCAAAGCTGACCAACCCAATCCAAAGGGCCCTCAACCATCACGGATTTCAGGTGGTATACAAGAGCAGCAACACCTTGAAGGATGCGTTGTGCAATCTGAAAGACAGAGTCCCAGCCGACGAAAAATCCGGAGTTTACCAGATACCGTGCAAAACTGCCCAGCGGTATACATTGGGCAAACACGCCGTAAGTTTAAAACTCGTCTACGCGAACACAAGAACGCGGTGGAACATGGAAGGACTTGTGATTCAAGTGTGGCAATGCACACCACGACGCTGGGACATACTGCAGATTGGGAGCAAGCGAAACTGCTTAAAAATGTCCGAAAAGTTACACAACTGAACGCATGGGAATCCATGTATATAGCTACTGCCGACCGCCCATTAATGAATGAAGACGATGCCCCAATTACGTCCTCCCTTTTCCACTTGACCAAGCTGAGAATTCAGTAAAATACAAAGCTTCACGACGAATACTGCATACAGTAGGATTGTAGTATTAGTTTTCTACGTAGTCAGTCGGACATCGTCCTGTCGATGGGCAACAACGAGCCCGAAACCGGTCGACTCAAAAAGGTAATTTTATCTCCTTTTTAACATTGTAAGAATAATAAGTGTTGTGTTCCGTCTCGCGTCGCGTCTTATTAGTGTTGTCGAGGTTCTTACGTTAGCGCAAATCCCAAGAATTGAAGTTGAACGGAATGCTTTTAAAATAAGGTCGACCAAAAAATTTGAATTAATGTTTTTGCCCTCCAGATCATTATACGCCAACGCAGTGCAACGCGGAAATCATTCTCTGTGGTTGTGAAATACGATGTTTCGTATGCAGAAAATCTACGTACACTTTTGCTTGCATCCTCTCCAAATGATGAAAGCTTGTTGTTTACATTTAACCGGCGGGGAAAAAGTAATTTATTTGATTAATAGAACAGCTTTTGCTGCATTCTGCAGCAGTAAAATCCAACTTTGAAGTGCTACAGAGCTTATGTAGTGTGTGTGAATTGAAGGTTGGTTCAATAAGTACATCTGGTGAATTGAAAATTGAACGGTAGTGAAGATCAACTCGACTAGCTGCTGCTTTGATGCGGTTGCCGTCGTCGTTTGCAAAACGAGAAAAAATGTGAAGTTGCAAGGGGAGTGAAATTGAAACATGAAATTTTGCGTAATGTAATGCTTTTGCTTCCATCTAATGAGGCATCGGCAAAGGTAAGTAAAAATAACTGTAATGATTTGATATTTTCCTTCTGAGGAGACGAATATTAGCGCATGCGACGAGGTAAATTTTACCCTATGTAGAATGACAGTAAAAACCTCGACAATAAAAGAAGAATAAAGGACGTATGAATCGTCATATTAACTCATTTTGCATATTAGGATATGGTTTTGTGTACCACCAATGCATGCCGGACAATTATTTATCTAACAAATGGAATGCTTTACAAAGCTGAAATTTTGGCTGAATACTGATCCGAGAGTGGGTTGGACAAAATGTTTTGGAAGTTTTAGAGCTCGATTTGGGTTGAATACGGACTATATTTGATTAATTTTTACAGAACTGTTACGTTCCTATTTTTGCTAGCTCGCTAAGGGAATAGTTTTACATCTCTCAACAATGTAGCACAAAAACAAATGACTTCGAGATCTTTACTCAAGATATGTTGATCAAATTATTACATATACAATTGTAACGAGACAGTCCATTTTTAAAATGCTGCGTAGGGCATCGTTTCTCAAACTTGGCTTTCTCGAACTTCCAGTTGGTTGGCTAGTCATCTCGCTTCGTAAAAAACAACTCAAACGTACCTCCAAGGGGTTGAGGCGTCGTGTAACGAAGTTTGGGAAGCTATGGCCTTGGGCATTTTTGATAAACTGTAATGGAAAAATCATGACAATAATAGTAATAACCATAAATTTAGACTTCCATTACTTAAAACCGACATTTCAATAAGGCATAACTACGTTCGAAAACAGTAACTTCACACCTTCCAGACCGATGTTGAAGAGTAGGCATGAGAGTCCATCACCAGTCCCCGGCGAGATTCGAATGAACTGTATAGTTCACCCGAAACCCTTACGCTGTTTTGCACACCGTCCATCGTTGCTTGATTCAGTCTAGTCAGCTTCCCAGGAAAGCCGTTTTCGTCCATGATTCTCCATAGCTCTGCGCAGTCGATACTGTCGTATGCCGCTTTGAAGTCGATGAACAGGTGATGCGTTGGGACCTGGTATTCACGGCATTTCTGGAGGATTTGCCGTACGGTAAAGATCTGGTCCGTTGTCGACCGGCCGTCGATGAAGCCGGCTTGATAACTTCCCACGAACTCATTCGTTTTAGGTCTAAAGACGACGGAAGATGATCTAAGATAGCACTTTGTAGGCAGCATTCAAAATAGTGATCGCCCTGAAGTTCTCACATTCCAAATGATCGCTTTCTTGTGAATGGGGCAGATTACCCCTTCCTTCCGCTCCTCCGGTCGCTGTTCGGTTTCCCAGATCCTGACTATCAGCCGATGCAGACAGGTGGCCAACTTTTCTGGGCCCATCTTGATGAGTTCAGCTGCGATACCATCCTTACCCGCTGCTTTGTTGGTTTTGAGCTGGTGAATGGCATCCTTAACTTCCCTCAGCGTGAGAGTTGGTTCATTTCCGTCCTCCGCTACGCTGGCGTTGTCGTTTCCTCCGTTGCCGTGGTCTCCCGTGCCTACGTTCTCCACGCCAATCAGTAGCTGATCGAAGTGCTGCCTCTACCTTTCGATCACATCACGTCCGTCCGTCAAGAGGCCTCCATCTTTATTCCTACATATTTCGGCTCGCGGCACGAAGTCGTTGCGGGATGCGTTGAGATTATGATAGAACTTACGTGTTTCTTAGGAACGGCACAGTAGTTCCATTTCTTCACACTCCGCTTCTGTTAGTAACGTTCCACGTTTTGTTGGGTCCCTTGCTGCAGCATTACCGCCCGCGCTACGTTCTTCTCCTTCAAAACCGTTCTGCACTCTTCGTCTAACCATTCGTTCCGTCGATTGCGTTCCACGTACCCGATGGTGCTCTCGGCTGCGTCGTTGATGGCCGCTTTCACTGTACTCCAGCAGTCCTTTAGAGGGGCCTCATCGAGCTCGCCCTCGTCTGGCAACGCGGCCTCGAGATTCTGCGCGTATGCTGAGGCGTATGTGTCGATTTAGGATTCCGTCTGCTGTGGTGATCTCCAGGTGTACTGATAAGGGAGGCTGTGTTGGAACAAGGTGCTATGTATGGCCATATTTTTGGAGGCAGCGAAATTAATGAGTCGTAGGCTGTTTTCATTCGTCTGCTGGTGGGCACTGAACTTACTAATCGTCGGTCTGAATTCCTCTTCCTGGCCAACCTGAGAGTTTAAACCTCCTATGATGAGCTTGACGTCGTGGCTTGGGCAGCGGTCGTACTGTCGTTCGAGCTGCGCGTAAAATACGTCCTTGTCAATATCAGTACTTCCGGAGTATGGGCTGTGCACGTTTATTATGCTGAAGTTGAAGAATCGGCCCTTGTTCCTCAACCTGCACATTCTTTCGTCGATAGGCCACCAACCGATCACGCGCCTCTGCATTTCACCCATCACGAAGAAAGCTGTTCCCAGCTCGCGTGTGTTGCGGAAGCTCTGGTAGATGGTATGATTACCTCTAAACGTTCGCACCATGGATCCTGTCCAACACACTTCCTGCAGCGCTACGATGCCGAACCCGCGGTCCATCAGTAGATCGGCGAGTGTATGAGTGCTCCCAATAAAGTTGAGAGATCGGCAGTTACAAGTACCGAGTTTCCAATCACAAGCCCTTTTTGTACGCTGGAGTCGTTGCCGCTTGTCTCTGCTCGTATTATTCTGTTGATGTTTTTCCGTTACAGTGGTTTTTTAAAGGCTGGCTCGCAGGGCCTGACACCAGCCTCCTACTTTCCGGAAGGCCATAGTGCACAGTCGAGCTTAGAATCCCTCCCTGGCACTCGGACGTTGATCAGCTGCCCCCAACATGGGGATCGGATGCTGTTGAGATCCGCTCTTCCTGGAGAACAGACGCTGAGGTTTACAGAGCAAACCTTCCTTGTCAGCCTACGTCCCAAGCTCCCACCGGGGTTGGTTATCTGATCTTCCCTAACGTTGCTCGCAGCCCGACCAGTTCCACGCGGGAATATGGAAAGGGTAGTGACCTCAATGGGATCTGCATTGCGCGAATCGGCGCGCCTTTACCGTGTCAGTTGAATTACCTATGTCAACGGAATTTTATTCCGCATACGCTTTGCTAGTTTAGCTAACTTTCGCTTTTCACAATAAACCCTAGTTCTTATTCAACCATTACATGACTTCGATTTTTTTTCTAGAACTGGCCGAAGACCCAGTGAGCGTGCAGGAGATCGGAGACGTATGGCGCGAACTCGTCAAGCACCGCGTGGCTTTGATATGTTACCGCGAGGGATCTAACGAGATCGCCGGTATCAACATGACGTACGTCTCTTGCAAGGACGACAAGCAAGAGTACACCGTAAGTTCACTCTGCTTTCCGAATCGATTGGCAACCCGTAGATTCAGCTATTCTCACATCTCTTTTTCCAGTGTAAAGGTGACCGCTGGCGGGACGTGTTCGACTCGGTGGTCTACTTCTCCGACCGGAGCAACGTATTCGAGCGGTACCAGGTGGACAAGTACCTCGCGGCGATGGGACTATCTGTAACGCCCAAGTACCGTGGCCGTGGAATTGCGACAGAGATTCTCCGAGCGCGGATCCCGCTGTGCAAGGCCGTTGGGTTGCCGCTGACATCGACGGTTTTTACGGCTACCGGATCGCAGATTCCGGCCGCCAAGGTGGGTTTCGAGGAAAACTTCGTCATGGAGTACGCCGATCTGGCTAAGGTCAACCCGCGGTTTGAGTTTCCGGGCATTCCCAGCAAGTATTGTAAGAGTATGAGCTTGAAGATTCAATAAAGGCGATCAAAGCGCGGGATAATTAATGCTGTTAGATTGAATTGGATGACAAAGTCAATTGGGTTGGTATGTCATATTATGATACTGTGTAAAGCAATTGAAGTAATGAACCAGCCCAGTTTGTGCTTTCCTACTTGTTAGTGTCTGCCATCTATCTGTACCAGGGCTATCTGTGTCTCTTCCGGGCTCTTCCGTAGACGAACGGCTCCGGTGACCACATGCACCTCGCACTGTTGCCGCTGTGCCGTGATGAGCTCCTCTGCGTCAGTGATCTTGTTTAGGGTTTTCACCTTCAGAGTCATCTCCACAATAAGAGGCCTCATCTCGACACCCTCGCCAAGGATCTTTTCCGCCAGACTTTTGTAGGCAGCGCTGTTTGAGTTATTGAAATACTAGTTTATTAATAATACCTTTTGCATTTACTACAATAAATTGGCTGAGTGACTCTAAGTGGCTGAGTGGCTGATTAACCTGAGTGTTACGAGTGTAAGAAGAGTTGTACGAGAAAAGTGATAGAAGATTCATAATAAAAAACTGGGTCACAGTGCGATAATGAGCGGTTGACTAAATTAAGCACTGATTAAACCTACGAGTTCTTCAGTCGGCTCTGCATTAATAGATGTCACATAAATTCAAAAGCTTTATCTCGACAGAGTGAATATTTACACATCTACCGTTTACAGTACATGTTTCATTCTTTATCAGCATTCCAGCAAAACAGCAGCGGAAGCACCGTGCATCTTCGAAGTTCCACCATACATGATGTTTAGTTTCAATTGGAGATGCCTTGGAAACGCCCATCCACGGTTCCGTATCCGAAGGTTTGGCATCGCTTCCAGTCGCGAGATGTGACGATATCGGAACCGAGCGACAATCACCTGGTGGAGTACCGGGTGGAAGATCTGACCGCGGATCGCTTCGAAGATGCACTTCGCCATTTTACGGAGCACTTTGCCGGCGATGAGCCACTTGCCGCGAATAGGGGTTTGTGTCGATTGTGGATCGAGTGTTTGTATACAGGGTTTGAAAAATTGACGTACTTTACAGGAGTTGTCAGCGATCCGGAAGCTATGAGGGATCATTACGATTTCTGGCGATGGGTCTTCGATCAGAAGATGACCATCGTTTGCTATAAGGAAGGGTCGGATGAAATCATCGGCGTCAATTTGTTGTTTGTGAAGCTAGCCAGTGACGTAAAGAAAGATGTTGTGGTGAGTTGCGAATCATATTGCTTAATGGAAACTTCGGTAACATTTTCTGACCCATACAGGTCCGAAGTCAATCCACACGGGACATCGTGGAAATCCACGGATACATGATGACCGAGCGCTTCAACGTGTTCAACCTTCTTCACGTGGATCAATATCTAAACGCCGTTGGTTTGGCCATCAATCGTCGCTACCGTGGCCTAGGAATCGCTACGGAAATGCTTCGTGCGAGAATTCCGATCTGTCGTGAGTTCCAAATCCCAGTAACCGTAACCGATTTCACCGCTCAAGGATCGCAGCGAGCTGCCGAAAAAGCCGGCTTCCGAACCGAAGCGGAAGTCACGTATGAAGAATTGGCGCGGATTCGACCCAACTTCGTCTTCCCTGGCATCAAAGACAAAAGTCTCAAAATGATGAGTCTCTGGGTAGACCGCAAATAAATCAAACACTTCCAAAAATAGATGTAACGCTACTGTCTCCGAACGGTCTCCCTTTGCAAGAGATTACACACCAGCACAGGAAATTAGGTTTAGGATTGGTATCAGCGATTGACTGGGGGCTATCGGTGTTGTCGTGACACTTGAATCCAAATCAGTAGAACCGTTATCAGCAATGATAGACGAAAAACAATTCATTCATCCATCGAGGGACGGGAACTTGACCGCACACCTTTCGATTCCATTACTTGGCCGAAGATAAGGCCACGGAGCTGGAGATTTCTTCAGTTTTGAATTGGAAGCGGTTGCGATGGGTTTCAAGCGTCCAGTAGAAATTCCTTATCCCACGGTTTGGCACAGGTTCCAAGCCAAGGGATTGGGAGAAGATGGCCAGTTAGAGTGGTACACCATTCAGGACCTTCCGGAGGAGCGTTTCGAGGATGCCGTCCGGCACTTGAGCGAGCACTTTGCTCGCGACGAGCAGATGAACCAGGCCAAGGGCCTGGATCGTGATGAGTGTGCCATGAAGGAAGTCGTACAGCTTTGGAACGCCATGCTTCCGGAGCGTTTGTCTGTGGTGTGTTTCCGAGAGGGTTCCGACGAAATCGTTGGAGTTAACGTGCTGGGTGTTGCATCCAAGTTCGACAAGGAAGAACCGAAGGTTAGAGACAATCATTGTCCGTTCAAAGTGGGGAATTCAATCATTTGATCCATTCCAGTTCAAGAGTGAAATCTTCCAAACCATCTTCGACACCATCGGGTACATCTCGCAGCAGACCAACGTGTACGAGCGCTACGGAGTGGACCAGTATTTGAATGCGATGGGTCTTTCGGTGGATCCGGTCTATCGGGGGCGTGGCATAGCAACCGAACTGCTGCGTGCTAGGGTTTCGCTTTGCAAAGCGATGGGTATCAAGCTGACCTCTACGTGCTTCACGGGACCCGGATCGCAGGGTGCTGCCCGGAAGGTTGGCTTCGAGGAGAATTTCAGCATCACCTATGCGGAATTGGCTAAAGTCGATGCTCGGTTCGAGTACCCTGGTTTGCAAGAGAAGTGCTGCAAATATATGAGTCTGAAGATTGATTAGATAACAAACGGATGATGGATTGATTGTTTGGTGAATTGAAGAACCACATGTTCTGCCTTTCTCATACTGTCTACCCCCGTTGGTTTGACCTCATCTAATTTGAACACTTTTTAATTTGACCCCCTCTAATCTG
This sequence comes from Aedes albopictus, assembly GCF_035046485.1. NCBI lineage: Eukaryota > Metazoa > Arthropoda > Insecta > Diptera > Culicidae > Aedes > Aedes albopictus. The sequence continues at coordinate 246,890,198 of NC_085136.1, forward strand.
CACATCGTTCAAACTAAAAATGGTGAAACGGAACACAGAATCAAAACAAAACAGCAAAAACGGTTACTATCGGTGTGTTTTTCGATGTCCACAGGGTTACTAGAAGTTCAAAGTGAAAAACGAACCCCGTTGGTTTGGATGAGGTGTCGTTCATACCAACGGGGGTAGACGGTACAGATCTCGCATTACTTAATATAGGCAACCGCCCAACCTTCATGGTATCTGCTAGAGAGGAAGTGTTAGACATAACGCTTTGCTCTAGTAGAATTAATCACGAGCTGACCAATTGGCATGTGTCAGATGAAGAATCTTTATCTGACCATTGTTACATCTTTTTTGAACATTTAAATGTTACTTCGCAAACATTGCGCTTCAGGGATCCCCGGTCAACAAACTGGGATCTTTTTACTGATTTGGTTGTGGCCAAATTTCATGGATACTCACCATCCATTGACACTCCAAGTGATTTAGATGATGCCGTTGATACTACAACGACCTTCATCATGGAACCTTTGAAGAAGCATGCCCTCTACGGTCTGTGAGGATCACAAGAGGAACCCCTTGGTGGAATTCTGATCTGGCGAAACTCAGGAAACAATGTAGAAAGAGTTGGAACAGACGACGTTCGGCTGGTTCGGAGGTTTTCAGGTCGGCTCGCAAGGCCTACAGGAAAGCTCTCCGGTCTGCTGAACGATTTGGCTGGAAAAACCTTTGTATGTTTCCAGTTTAAGCGACGCCAGTCAGTTAAATCTAATCCTTGCGAAATCTAAGGATTTCCGAGTGAACGAACTTCGTTTGCCAAATGGCGATCTGACTTCCTCTGATGAGGAAGTTCTGGAATGCTTATTCAGCACACACTTCCCTGGATGTGTGATATTACATCTTCGGATGAACCTGATGTCTTTTCTTGTAGTTACGATTCCCTGGCTTCGGCTCGGAGTATCGTAACTATAGAATCGATTGAATGGGCACTTTATAGCTTTGCTCCTTTCAAATCTCCTGGGGCAGATGGGATTTATCCTATTTTGCTTCAGAAGGGATTTGATCATTTCATACATGTTTTGAAAAAAAAAACTTATTTGCAGTTTTGCTACAGGGTATATTCCCAAATCCTGGCGGGATATTACTGTGAAGTTTATTCCGAAAGTGGTTCGTGCGTCGTATGAAGAAGCAAAGAGTTTCAGACTTATCAGTATGACCTCTTTTCTTCTGACATGCTCGCATTGTCGGTCATTGGCCAATGTGCCTCTTCATGTGAACCAACATGCCTACCAATCTGGTAAGTCCACTATGACTCATTCACACAAGGTTGTTTACGATATCGAGAAAGCATTCGCTCAAAAGCAATCTTGTTTGGGTGCTTTCTTAGATATCGAGGGTGCATTTGACAATGTGCCTTTCGATGTCATATTGGAAGCCGCACGGAGTCATGGTATATCGCCAATGATTTCCAATTGGATTCATCAAACGCTCAAAAACCGACATCTCTTCTCGACATTGCGTCTAGCAGGGATTAGAAAATTGAGTGTTTGTGGATGCCTCCAAGGGGAAGTCTTGTCACCGCTTTTGTGGAATCTCGTAGCAGATACGCTATTGAGGCATAGTGGTTTTCCTGCATATGGTTTTGCCGACGACTGCCTAGCATTGTTAGTTGGTATGTGTATCACCACCCTTTTCGACCTGATGCAAAGTGCCCTTCAGGTAGTTGAGGGTTGGTGTCGCCAATATGGCCTTTCGGTAAATCCGAGTAAAACATCTATTGTTCTTTTCACGGAAAAGCGAAATCGTAATGGTGTTCGACCTTTGCGTCTCTTTGATTTTGAAATCGATGTGACTGAACAGGTAAAGTACGTTGGAGTCATTCTTGATTCCAAGCTTTCCTGGACACCTCACATTGAGTTCAGAATCAAGAAAGCTTGTATGGCCTTCGGGCAATGCCGGCGAACCTTTGGTACAACTTGGGGTCTAAAACTCAAGTATATCAAATGGATCTACACAACTGTTGTTCGTTCAATATTGGCCTATGGATGTCTTGGTGGCAAAAGGGAGAAATTAGAACGGTCCAATCAAAGTTAGGCCATCTCCAAAGGATGTGCTTAATGGCGATGTCTGGAGCATTCTCTTCAACTCCCACGACAGCATTCGAAGTTTTATTTGACGTTACTCCACTACACATTCATCTCAAACAAGAAGCACTTTCTTGCACTTACCGTCTACGGGTGCTCGATCTACTAGAGGAAATTCCTTTTAACCACACATCAACATACACCTCGTTATTTCCACTTTTTGGTGAATTGGGATAAAATTGTCCTTGCTCCAAGTGATCTTACAATTGCTTGCAATTTCCCATAAAGGACATTTTCCACGAAATTCCCTTCCCGGGAAGAGTGGACATCTGGATATCTGGAGAGAAGTATTTCAGACGGCATCGTATGTTACACTGATGGCTCCCTTCTCGAAGGTCGAGCAGGTGCTGGTGTTTATTATCGTGAGCTAAGGCTGTATCAGTCTTACTCACTTGGCAGACACTGCACCGTTTTTCAGGCCGAAATCTTTGCTCTTATGTGTGGAGTGCAATCAGCACTTCAGCAGCACGTAATGGGCAAAGTAATATACTTCTGTTCAGATAGCCAGGCTGCTATTAAAGCACTTGCTTCGGCCAACTCCAGGTCGAAGATAGTTATCGCTTGTCGAACTCAAATCTAGAAGCTGAATTCAACAAACGCTGTTCACCTTGTAGGGGAATTGGGGGTAATATGAACACCCTAAGCGTTTCTCGTCTTTTCCAATAGAAATATGACAAAATCTTTCCTTTTTACCCTGTTACATCGTAGATGGTAATATATTCTAAGAGTTCTGGAAGAAAATATTGATAAAAAGTACAATTTTCTTACATTATTTTCGATTGCAAAAAATGCAAGAAAACAGAGTCATGAAAAATAGTGTGGGTAAAATGAACAATCGATGGGGGTAAAATGAACATGTCTTCAAAAACTAGCTTAAATGTTTAATTTCGATATATTCAAGTATAGGTCACCAAATTCAATGTAAACTTTATATGCTTCACTTTTAAAATTTTTGATATAAATTTGGAATGTGCTGAAATCATTATTTGTAAAAAATGTACTAAAATAAGCGGTTTTAAGGATAAAAATCTTATTTTATAAGCGTAAAATATTTTTTTCTTAACTTTTTGCTCTAGTTGTGTCATAATATGTATTCTAGATCTCAATATACAGAGATTGCACAAAATTTTATAAAAATTGGATAAAGTTTGAACCAGCTGTTCATTTTACCCCCAAGTCGAAAAATATACGAATGGACCTTAATTCAGATATGTTCAATTTTACATCAGAGCATATTTTTCACGTGGCTTTTGAACTTTTCGATATAATTAAGTGGTTTATTTAATTTTAAAGTTCAAAATCTGCAGAAGTATAATGGTTTACGCTATCACACAGAATCCAATCGTTAAAACATGCAGAAATACGCTAATTGCTGTAAAACACCACCCTGTTCATTTTACCCCCCCCCCCCTGTTCATTTTACCCACAATTCCCCTATGGGTACCTGGCCATTCTTCCATCGCTGGAAATGAATTGGCTGATGAGTTAGCTCGCACTGGAGCATCACATGACTTCATTGCCCCTGAACCAGCTATTCCTATATCGAAGTGTTGGGTAAAGCTTCAGATTCACACCCGGGCTGCTACTTAATACAGACAATACTGGAATAGTTTGGAGTATAGATAGTAGAGTAAACATAGATCCGTGTTGATGAATCCGTTGTATCCAAACGAACTGTCAAAATCTGTATCCAAACGAGCATGACGTCACAATTTGGACAACATCAATGGAGCGCATGACGTCATATTCAACCGTCGCACTCTTGAAAATTACTACTTACACGCTTGAAACATTTTAGTCAGCTTTGTCCGCGGATCTATGTTTACTCTACTATCTATAGTTTGGAGTCATGTCCTCAAACCAAATTGTATTGTACTGAGTCATCTCCAAGGGTGGCGAAGTATCTCACAAATATGTCAAAGCAGAATTGCAGCATTCTGGTCAAAGCATTGACTGGCCACTGCTAACTCAGCTATCACATGGCGAATATTCAGCAAGCTGATTCATTTGCATGCGATAGCTGTGGATCCGATTATGGAACTTCGTATCATTTGACATGTAACTGTCCAGTTTTTGCGCAACTGCGTTTCCGAGTATTCGGTAAACACTTATTAAGTAAATCTGACTTCAGAGACCTGAATATTCAGGATATTCTGTTGTTCTTAACCCGCTGTGGTAAAGAGCAATAAGGCTCTCTTTCCGTTTCGCTTTATTCGTTATTACAGTGCCCTTTTCAGGGCGCTGTTTGAACCCATTGTGGTACGCTTATGGGTTGGTATCCTCTTCCAGGGTATTTTTCCTATTTCCCTACCTGTCCTTATCCCCATCCTTATACTTATTTCCTTCCTTGAAATAGGCCATCGCCAAGCACAAATGTCCCAAATGGAGGATAACGTGCCTCTGGAGCCGGCCTTCTGATACCTGATCCCCTTGCCGTAGCCCACTACGAGATTCAAAGGGACCCGAGAATGTTCCTGATAGGGAACCGAGCCACTTGGACATGGCATCTATTATGGGGACTTTTCCGCTATAACTTAGTCAATTTTGAACCAATTGATGCAATTTTTGGAACGCGGTGAGATAGGTAAATAAGGACAAATAAGAATGGATAAATAAAAAAAAAACTAGACGAAGTACATGTCCGTTTTGTTGATACTTTATTCTTATTACTCATAGAATTTAGCGATTGACACGCTTTCCTACATATTTCACAGTCAAACGAAATAGTTGCGCCTTCGATCCGTCTGGTCGTTCAAACTTTCACACTTAAAGTTAGTACTCTAATTTATAGTCTATCAAACTTTTCAATCCTTGCGGCTCATCTATTCGGTTTAGTTTGTTTGTTTTAATTGTTTTTTTTTCTGATTGATATTGGTTATTTGAAAATGTGTTAAAATATAGTTTGAATTAGGACTGACTTCAACATCCGTAGGATTCCGCCCTGCCTAAGTAGCTATTATATAGGATCGATTCGTCCTACCGAATAGTATCTTCTGTCGCCTATTTTACGTCCTTTACTTAAAACCCAGGATTCCCATCCCGTGTGGATTCTTTTGCACAAATATTAGGTTCTATTGGAAGAGGTCCTCCAATTTTACAATTACTCAGAAGCAGGTAAGGAAAAATGCAAACTCTCTCGACCACCTTAGTCCAGGAAATGCGGTTTCAAATACTTGAGCATACCGAACGTGCGGAACCGCTTCACCCCGATGACCTTCTGCAGTTCGGAGTCGCAGATGGCGTACTGCTTGTTCTTCGGATCGTACAGGTTGCGCTCCTTGATGATGGTCCAGACCTTCTTGACCACCTCGTGTCTGGGCAGTGCCTCGGCTCCGCAAATCGCAGCCAACTCCGGCGAGAGGTTGTACGGCCGGGTGAAGCCCGTTCCCTTGCCCTTCTTTGCGCCGGGGGCCTTCTTGGCCTTGGCCGGCTTCGATCGTTTCCAGTCCTCGTCCGAGTCGGAGTCCGAGCCCTTCTTCTTGCGACCGCCCTTCTTGGCGCCACCCTTCGGGCCCTTGTTCGGCTTGTAGTCGTCATCCGAACCCGCATCGTCCTCGGACTCTTCCTCGCTGTCCGATCCGCGCTTCTTCTTCTTGGCTGGTCCGCGCTTGGCCGGCGCACCACGCTTGCCCTTCTTCTTCTTATCGTCTTCCGAGTCTTCCTCGTCCTCTTCCTCTTCCTCGTCTTCGCTGTCCTGCTTCTTTTTCGATTGCTTCTTCTTGGGGGCTTCCTCTTCTTCCTCCTCGTCCTCTTCCTCTTCCTCGCCGGATTCGTCCTGGGCGTTGACGTATTCCATTACGAGGTCGTCCACTTCCTTCTTGCGGCCAGACAGGTCGCACTTCAGGTTGGCCTCCAGCTGCAGGCGCACCTTCTTGGCGGCCGTTTCCTCCAGGTTGGCATCCTTCAGGATGGCTACAATGGAAAAGGGTGAAGTAAAGTGAGATTAGCTTATTTCTCGTCGTTTGGTGATATGACGATTTAATTAGGAGAAAGTCGTTCTACGCTTAATTGTCCCATGTTATATGAGATTCCCATATAACATGGGACATTTATGCGTAGAACGGCAGTATAAGCCCTTTTTGCAACAGGTGGGACCATAACACTAGTATTCTAAAGAAAATCCTAATTGCAGGTTTGGTATAGAAGAATTCACGGATAAAACCTAAAATTTGCATTTAAAGAAACTATTAGAAAAATATATGTGATCAAATTTGTGAAATTTATGACGAGTTGGAAAAGACTGTGAAAGTGTTTGTTTTTTTTTTCTTTTCTTGTTAACAAAGGTATGTTGAGTCAAAACAATGTCTGCTCATCGGACTCGATCATCCGGGAACTTTTTTTCATTCATATTAAGATTATTGGTGTTAGCGTTATTTTATTCGTGATCCTTCTGGAGATTCCTCCAGAAATTCTTCCAAAAACTTCTTCGAGAAATTTCTCCATTTCTCTTTCACGAACTTCTGTTGGTTTTATTTTCAGAAGCTCCTAAAGATTTAAGAAGCGTTCACAGAACTCCTAAAATGTTTTTAAAGATTGAAATTTTAATGACTTTTTTTGCCTTTTCAGTCCGATTGTGAGATCAAAAACAACCTTATGTTCTCATACTCAAACGGTTCGATCTGTATCGGACGAGAAACAATTGATAACTCGAATCCTTGAAAAAAAATCGATACGGATCGAAACGTCAGAGTGAGAGAAAATAAGGTTGTTTATGATCTCACAATCGGTCTGAAAAGCCAAAAAAATCTTAAAACACACCAAGAACAGTCAGAACCAAATAGTGTAAAGATTGAAAGTAAGAAATCCAAAATAATCCTTAGAAAAACTCCCGGAATACTCCCATAAGAAACATCGGGAACAAGAATTTCAAAAAGAACTTCTGAAGAATTACTACAATTAACTCTACATGGATTCCTAGGAACAACTAAATACTGAAAGATTCCCAACAGAATTTAAGAAGGAACTTAAGATTCAAGATCAAGAGGATTGTGTGGGTTGAACCCAGAAGTATGATTCTAAGGATTTCAGAAGGAATTTGGTAAAGGATATCTGGAATAATTGCAGAAGGAATATCTAAAAAAACTCCAGAAAACTTTTGGAGAAATCCCAGGGGTGACGAACTCATTTGATTATCTAAACTAAAACTTTCCAACGAATCGAGGAATTCTAGAGGGAATTCCTTGGGAAAGCTCAGAAGTAGTTCTGGAGACATTCTAGAAAATTACAAAGAAAAAAAATAGATTTCGATTTAGGAAAGGTATCCCAGAAAAAAAAAATCTAAAGGTATCCATTAAGGAATGCCTGATGGAATCTCAGAAGCAACTGGTACAAATTCTATTGGAAATCCCGAAGAAATTTCTAGAAAATGAAGAATGGAGGAACATTTTGAAGGAATTCAAGAGGATCCTCTGCAAAAAAAAAACAAAAAAAAAACTTATACCGTCTACCCCCGTTGGTTTGAACGACACCTCATGCAAACCAACGGGGTTCATTTTTAATTCGAACGTCTAGCAACTCTTTTAGCATCGAAAAACACCTGATTTGGTGTTTTGTTTTGGTTCTGCGTTCCGTTTCACACCGTTCCACTAGCAGAATGACGTTTGAACCATTTTTAGTTTGAACGATGTGCAGATTAGAGGGGGTCAAACTAAAAAGTGTTCATATTACATGCGGTCAAACCAACGAGGGTAGACGGTAAAGGAACGGCAAAATATGCTCTGAAAAATAACGTGAACGAACTCCAGCCACAATTTTCAGGAAAGCGCAAATCCAACATAATTACTAAGAGGAATCTCTGAAAATACCCCATCGAGAAATCCCAAAAGAACTTCTGGTGAAATCTCTGAAGATTGTCCAGGAGAAACCTGTAAGATTACCATCTTAAAAAAACTCTTACGGGAATCAAAGAAGGAGTCCTGGAGGAAGTTCAGCAAAAACTCATGGAGGAATTCTCGGTGGAACTTCTGAGGTAATCTCCGTCGCAACTACTGGAGAAATTCAAAAGAAACATGTGAGTGAATTCCAGATACAAAATCTTTGGAGGGATCACAGATGATGTACTCCTTGAGGAGTTCAAAAATGATGTTTTCAATGTATTGACAGAGATAACCAAGGTGAATCGTATTTCGAGAAATATTCTTGGAAGAATCCTAGAAGATACCCACCGGGGAATCACAAGAGATTATAGAGAAAACAAAATATGAGATTACGTACAGGTACAGGAATGAGAAAAAGAACTTTTTGCGAAATTTCCAAAAAGGGACCATTTATAAACCACGTAGACTTTTTGGGGAGAGGGGGGGTCTGGCCAAAGTCTACGCTCCATACAAATTTAAGAATTTTTGTATGGACGAAAGTCTACGAGGGGGGAGGGGGGTCTGAGATGGCCAAAATTTGGTTTACGTGGTTTATGAACAGCTCCAAACACTCTTAACATATCATATTTCTATGACAATTCAAATTGATTGAAATATGACAAAGATATCAACAAATTACTTTTTCATGTTTTACGATAGTGACCCCAAACTTTTGGCTGATGCATCATATTGAGGGGTGACCCCAAACTTTTGGTCGATTTTTTTTAGCTAAAAAGCAGTTGAAAGCTAACAGAAAATAGGTTTTATTACCGCTCTCATCTTAAAGTTTGGTCGACCCAATTTCCAGCGACACTGCCGTAAATTTAAATTATTTTTTTAGAAAATTTGGCAACTTTGGGATAAGTTTACATACAAATATTTTTTGTAAAAGTTCTACCTTAATCATGTTCAAAGTTACTTTGACTTATTACCATTTGAATGAGACCTAGGGTTTTGAAATCGGATGCAAATTAGCGGAGATATGGGCCTAAAAAAATGGCATGTTTTTGAAGGAGTGACCCCATACTTTTGATCGGGAGTGTATGTTAAGATCACTTGGAAATGTAAAGATAAAGTCAAATTTATGCACCACAGTTCAATAGTTATAAAATTGGGTTCATGCAGGGATTTCTGACGCTAGTGAAAACAGATCATAAGATGCTTCAAATAGGTTTAGTTTTTAGCGAAAGAGATGAAAAATTTGCCAAAGTTAAGGAGTTTACGAAAGTATGTATAGAACTACAAAAAATCTAGGGACAAAGAAATGATTTCAGGAAAAGCTTAGAATTAAATCAGTTCTGATTAGTGAAGGATACTCTATAGATCAAAGATATAGCAATATAGCTATGAATAATATGGGATGAATGTTGAAAGGGGCCCATATAGCCGAGGCGGTAAACGCACGGGTATTCAGCATGACCATGCTGAGGGTGACGGGTTCGATTCCCGGTCGGTCCAGGATCTTTTCGTAAAGGAAATTTCCTTGACTTCCTTGGGCATAGAGTATCTTCGTGCCTGCCACACGATATACACATGCAAAATGGTCATTGGCAGAGGAAGCTCTCAGTTAATAACTGTGGAAGTGCTCATAGAACACTAAGCTGAGAAGCAGGCTTTGTCCCAGTGAGGACGTTACGCCAAGAAGAGGAGTTGAAAGAAGGACAAGGAGCAGAAATAGAGTTTTGTGAGCAGCATGGTTTAGTACCTTTGCCAAACCTCCAATGCTAGATGAAATAAAATATATTATTACTACTTTAATACTCCATGTAACGGTAAAGCTCCAGGTTCAGATGGAATTTTTGTAGAGTATGTTAAACATACACATGAAGATAGTGTTATACAACTAGTAGAAATAATGAGAGGATATATATATGGAAAATGTCATGCGTATTGATTGGAAAAAGACGACACAGGTTTGAATTCCTAAAAAAGCAAAGGATTTGGATGCAATCTTTCGTAGGATATCACTTGGTAATGTAGCTTACAAAATATATACAAAATGGATAAGTGGACAGTTATGTAAATTTGCAGAAGAGCCAGGATTGCATCAAGCTGCATTCACAAGAAGCAGATCTACTGATGATCACATATTTATAGCTAGACGGCTTATGGAAGTATATTGCAATACTGGAGTTGACTTAGTCGTATCAGCTTTAGAGCATGAGCATGAGCATGAGCATGAGCATGAGCATAGATGACCGCACAATTCGTAGTTGCTACTCCGTGATTGACCAGAGCAATCGAAATTGCACAAGGAACCAATGAATAGGGCTTAGGACTAGCTTACTATTCTCAATGTACACAGGTCGAGAGCTCCCAACTTTAATAGGGTCAATAACGGCGCCGGCCACGTCCTTACGGTCATCGAGGATGGAAGGGAATGTTAGTAAGACAAACGTTGTTATAAAGACCGCGAATCGCTGCATCTCCACGTTTGTCTCAGAAAGGATTTTTTTTGTTAGTAGGGTAAGGTACATTGTCAGTCCGGGAGTCACCTATGGTTGGTGGTATGATTTGACAATGGATCAATATACACAAACCGCCGATAAGAACCGACCACTTTTCGACGCAAAAACTAGCCAAAAAGAAAATTCTATCGCGCGTCTCCACTAGGGAGCAGAAACCTTTAGTCTATTCCACACAGAAATACACTGAACGCGACTCACTTGTCGGCGCCCGGATTTTTCTCGACCGGCGAGCCCGAACCAACACTTTTCACTCTTTTGTGTAAATGCAAAAAATGAAAGAAAATATGTATTATCAACTTTAAGTGTATTGGGAACTAGCGCCGACGGGAAGCGAAAAATTCGGAACCGACTCGATCCACGACGCGTCCACCGCACGCTCCAGCATTTCGACTATGCCTCCAAAAACACACTGAACTGCCCCGTACGAAGATGAGCACTGTGAAATAGACGACGACGACGACGACGCGCTCGCGGCCGAACCAAATGAAAAAAGCGGCATTTCGATTCTGCCTCCAAAAACACACTCTTAGTCGTATCAGCTTTAGATATTAAAAAGGCCTTTGATATTGTTAATATACAGAATATAAGGGAAGTTGGATGTGCCCACCAGATTAATAGATAAAGTGCTATTATAAGCAAAAAATGAAGTTACCAACATCAGTATTCAAGGAAATACAAAAGAGGGAAAGAGATAAGGGAGGGTTGTCCACTATCGCCAAAGCTGTTCAATTATCTAATGCATACAAGATGTTGTTGGCACGGTAAAGGCTGGGTATGCTGCGCAATTCAGATCCCATTGTGATCCACCAGCCTATGAAACTATGAGCAACCTTAGAGAAGATCGGGTAACCAACCCCGGAGGGAACTTTGGTCGTAGGCTGACAGGGAAGGGGGGGGGGTTTGCTTCGGCAAACCTGAGCGTCTGTTCTCCAAGAGGAGCAGCTCACAGCGTCTGATCCCCATGTTTGGGGCGGCTGATCTACTTCCGAGTGCCAGGGAAGGACTCTAAGCTCAACTGTGCACTATGGTCCTCCGGAAAGTAGGGGGTTGGTGTCAGGCCCTGCGAGCCAGCCGTAAAAACCATTGTAACGGAATATCAGCAACAGAATAATACGAACCGAGACCAACGGCAACGACCCCAGCGAACAAAAAGGGCTTGCGATTGGAAACTCGGTACGTGGAACTGCCGATCTCTCAACTTCATTGGGAGCACCCGCATACTCGCCGATATACTGAAGGACCGCGGGTTCGGCATCGTAGCGCTGCAGGAGGTGTGTTGGACAGGATCCATGGTGCGAACATTTAGAGGTAATCATACCATCTACCAGAGATGCGGCAACACACGCGAGCTGGGAACAGCTTTCATCGTGATGGGTGATATGCAGAGGCGCGTGATCGGTTGGTGGCCGATCGACGAAAGAATGTGCAGGTTGAGGATCAAGGGCCGATTCTTCAACTTCAGCATAATAAACGTGCACAGCCCACACTCCGGAAATACTGATGATTACAAGGACGCATTTTACGCGCAGCTCGAACGCAAGTACGATCGCTGCCCAAGCCACGACGTCAAGATCATCATAGGAGATTTGAACGCTCAGGTAGGCCAGGAGGAGGAATTCAGACCGACGATTGGTAAGTTCAGCGCCCACCAGCAGACGAACGAAAACGGCCTACGACTCATTGATTTCGCCGCCTCCAAAAATATGGCCATACGCAGCACCTTTTTCCAACACAGCCTTCCTTATCGTTACACCTGGAGATCACCACAGCAGACGGAATCTCAAATCGACCACGTCCTGATTGACGGACGGCACTTCTCCGACATTACCGACGCCAGGACCTATCGTGGCGCCAACATCAACTCCGACAACTATCTGGTGATGGTCAAACTGCGCCCAAAACTCTCCGTCATCAACAATGTACGGTACCGGCGACCGCCACGGTACAACCTAGAGCGACTGAAGCAACCGGATGTCGCCTCAGCATACGCGCAGAATTTCGAGGCCGCATTGCCAGACGAGGGTGAGCTCGATGAGGCCCCTCTAGAGGACTGCTGGAGTACAGTAAAAGCAGCCATCAACGACGCAGCCGAGAGCACCATCGAGTACGTGGAACGGAATCGACGGAACTAATGGTTCGACGAAGAGTGCAGAACGGTTTTGGAGGAGAAGAATGCAACGAGCGCGGTAATGCTGCAGCAAGGGACTCGACAGAACGTGGAACGTTATAAACAGAAGCGGAAACAGCAGACCCGCCTCTTTCGGGAGAAAAAGCGCCACCTGGAAGAAGCGGAGTATGAAGAAATGGAACTGCTGTGCCGTTCCCAAGAAACACGAAAGTTCTATCAGAAGCTCAACGCATCCCGCAACGGCTTCGTGCCGCAAGCCGAAATATGCAGGGATAAAGACGGAGGCCTCTTGACGGACGGACGTGGCAGCAGCACTTCGATCAGCACCTGAACGGCGTGGAGAACGTAGGCACGGGAGCCCACGGCAACGGAGGAAACGACGACGCCAGTGCAGCGGAGGACGGAAATGAATCAACTCCCACGCTGAGGGAAGTTAAGGATGCCATTCACCAGCTCAAAACCAACAAAGCAGCTGGTAAGGATGGTATCGTAGCTGAACTCATCAATATGGTCCCAGAAAAGTTGGCCACCTGTCTGCATCGGTTGATAATCAGGATCTGGGAAACCGAACAGCTACCGGAGGAGTGAAAGGAAGGGGTAATCTGTCCCATTCACAAGAAAGGCGACCATTTGGAATGTGAGAACTTCAGGGCGATCACTATTTTGAATGCTGCCCACAAAGTGCTATCCCAGATCATCTTCCGTCGTCTGTCACCTAAAACAAATGAGTTCGTGGGAAGTTATCAAGCCGGCTTCATCGACGGCCGGTCGACAACGGACCAGATCTTTACCGTACGGCAAATCCTCCAGAAATGCCGTGAATACCAGGTCCCAACGCACCACCTGTTCATCGACTTCAAAGCGGCATACGATAGTATCGACCGCGCAGAGCTATGGAGAATCATGGACGAAAACGGCTTTCCTGGGAAGCTGACTAGACTGATTAAAGTAACGATGGACGGTGTGCAAAACTGCGTAAGGGTTTCGGGTGAACTATCCAGTTTATTCGAATCTCACCGGGGACTGCGACAAGGTGATGGACTCTCATGCCTACTCTTCAACATCGCTCTGGAAGGTGTGAGCGGGGCTCAGCAGCCGGGGAACGATTTTCACAAAATCCGGACAATTTGTGTGCTTTGCGGACGACATGGACATTATTGCAAGAACATTTGGAACGGTGCACCGCGGTGGCAGAGCTGTACACCCGCCTGAAACGCGAAGTAGCAAAAGTCGGAATGGTGGTGAATGCCTCAAAAACAAAATATATGCTGGTAGGTGGAACCGAACACGACCGGATCCGTCTGGGTAGTAATGTTACGATAGACGGGGATACTTTCGAGGTGGTGGAGGAACTCGTCTACCTCGGATCCTTACTGACGGCTGACAACGTGAGCCGTGAAATTCGGAGGCGCATCATCAGCGGAAGTCGGGCCTACTACGGGCTCCAGAAGAAACTGCGGTCGAAAAAGATTCACCCACGCACCAAATGCACCATGTATGTACAAAACGCTAATAAGACCGGTAATCCTCTACGGGCACGAGACATGGACCATGCTCGAGGAGGACCTGCAAGCACTCGGATTTCTCGAGCGACGCGTGCTAAGGACGATCTTCCGCGGTGTGCAAGAGAACGGTGTGTGGCGGAGAAGGATGAACCACGAGCTCGCTGCACTTTACGGCGAACCCAGCATCCAGAAGGTGGCCAAAGCCGGAAGGATACGGTGGGCAGGGCATGTTGCAAGAATGCCGGTCAACAACCCTGCAAAGCTGGTGTTCGCTGCTGATCCGGTTGGCACAAGAAGGCGTGGAGCGTAGAGAGCACGATGCGTGGACCAGGTGGAGTGTGACCTAGCGATTATTGGGCGCGACCGAGGATGGAGAGCGGCAGCCACAAACCGAGTATTGTGGCGTACTATTGTTAATTATGTCTTGTCTTAATGATGTTGAACAAATAAATGTTTGTAGGGTATTGGTTCCCTTCTTAAGCATGTGGCTCCCATTTTCATCCTACGAAAAACAAATGATTTAAGCGGATTGAAGTGAATGCCGAAAACTTAGTCTTACTCCAGTAAGTCATAAGATTAAGGTTAGAGGGCAGGTTCCACAAGGTATTATAAAGAAAATGGAATCTGAGTTTATTAAATCTAGTATCAAGAAGCTTTACTCAAAATTGGATTTGCTGACGTTACAATGTTATAATTAACATTTAAAGTTGGCAAAAGAATATACTTGGGAATTTCCTCTTTTTCTTACCAAGGTTAAAGAAGCAGAGGAATGTGAGGCACGAAGAAAGAAGGATATCCATATGAAAAAGATCCAAAATTTGAAAAATAAGAGTAACACACAAAATATAGTAGTCAAAGCATCTCCGAAGGTACACTCTATTCAGGGTTTTGTTGTTAATCATTCGATGCAGCAGTTCTCAGAAGAACAATTGACGCTTCTCAACAAGGGATTAGCATATGCGGTTATTACTAAACCAGATGTGAAACAGGCTATCATTGATACTGAGACTGCCATCACACATACAATACCCACACAGTTACAAGAAACGGCAAGAAATATTACAGAAAAGGTACTAGAGGTTAACCAAGGTCAAGTAAAAGGAGGAAACAACAAGGAGGTTAAGATTTTGAGGGAGCTTAAAGAAAAAGAGGTATATTATGTAAAAGTGGATAAGGGGATTGCAGTAATTGTTTTGGACAAAGAGGACTATGATAACAATATGAGCGAAAAAATAACTACTGGACCTTTTTTTTTTTTTTTTCCTTCTAAACCATAGGGGGATAAATCTGCTCATCAGACACCCTAACAGGAAGGTTAGGGTAGTGTGGGGTTGAGGCCGTCTTCTACAATGCCGGTAGAAGCCAGGACTACTCTCTCCTCGACCCACTAAAACACATTCCTATGGTCGCCAAACCCTACGTCTCTCCGGAACCACCAAGAAGGTATTGCTTCAGAGAGGGGCTAGTGCATAACGCACCCTCAAGGTTAGCTGCCGTAGCCTAGCAGCAACGAACATCGATGACTCGCTCTGGAGAGTCCATCACGGTAGCCTGCTGGCGCTTAGCCAGTTTCCGAAGTGGTCCTCGCCACTCCCTTTGTCCTCGGAAGGCGGGCAGGGTCAACCCCGCCCGCGCCCTACTGCTGAGCGGACATCAAGAACTGATGCCCACGTGCAACCCGATCTGACCTGCCCGTAAGGAAGGGTATCACTACCCTTCAGGCCCTATCAGATGCACCCGTAGGTTGCAGACAACAGGGTCTCACCTACCCCGACCCTTGCCGGAGACCCCTTTCCAACCGCGGGCTCAGATCCAACCCAGTAGACTGACGCCACGACAGCACCGCTACCGGGACTTCCTCTCCGCGGCCACTTAATCGCTGTAAGGGTCGATCTCGACCGCAGGGCACCGGTATGACCTACGAAGCCGACTTCGAACCCCTGGACCACCTCTTGTACTGCATCTGGACTAGCCATTCTCCGAGTCCACGCGCCACCTCCTCTGTAGCTCCCAGACGATATGGGTGATAGCCGTTGAAACGGCATTCCAGCTAATCTCATCCCTACACATTCTCTGGACCAAGTTGTCCGGAGTTGTGTCCTCCCCGCATGTGGCAAGCATGCGGTCACGCATTGTGCGAAAACGCGGGCACACGAACAAAACGTGGTCCGCCGTTTCCTCTAAACCATTGCACACTGGGCATTCGGGAGAATCCGCATGCCCGAAACGGTGTAGATACTGTCGGAAGCAACCATGACCTGTAAGGACCTGTGTCAGGTGGAATGAAACTTCCCCATGGCGCCTATTAATCCAACTATCTACCCTCGGTATCAATCTATGGGTCCACCTTCCTTTGGTGGAACTGTCCCACGCGCGCTGCCATTTGACCATAGAGGCCATCCTGACAGTCTTGCGTATGCCTCTTGTGCCGCGCATTTCGAAGCACTCCATGTCCTCACTGATAAGAATGCTGATGGGCACCATACCAGTAATGACACAGAGAGCGTCGTGTGACACGGTACGGTACGCGCTTGCAACCCTCAGACACATAAGCCTGTAGGTGCTTTCCAGCTTCCGTCGGTAGCATTCAGTACTTAGCGCGGTACCCCACGCCGGGCCGCCATACCTGAGTATGGACGTAGCAACACTAGCCAGAAGCTTGCGCTTACTGGCGTACACCGCTGAGCTATTGGACATCATCCGGGGCAGTGCCGCAATAGCTGTGGAGGCTCTTTTACAGGCATAATCGACGTGGCTACCGAAGGTAAGCTTATCGTCGATCATCACGCCCAAGTGTTTGACGGAGCGCTTTGACAGGATAGTACACTCTCCTACACTGATCTCCGTCTGCTGCTCCGACTTCAGGTTGTTAACAACCGTCACCTCTGTCTTGTGGTGAGCCAGCTCCAGTTTCCTGGACCGCATCCACGCCTCCACAACCTTGATCGAGTGGTTGGTAGTCAACTTTACCTCCTCGATCGTTTCACCGTAGACTTCGAGCGTAATATCGTCGGCAAATCCGACAATCACCACTCCCACTGGGTACTCTAACCTCAACACCTCGTCGTACATGACATTCCATAACACCGGACCCAGGATGGAACCTTGCGGGACTCCTGAGGTTATGTGAAAGCACTTCCGACCCACCTCCGTGTCGTAAACTAGTACGCGATTCTGGAAGTAGCTTCCGAGAATCTTGTACAAGTACTCCGGTATCCCCAGACGCAAGAGCGCATCGGCAATAGCAGCCCAACTGGCGCTATTAAATGCATTCCTTACATCCAGAGTCACTACCCCGCAGAAGCGAATTCCCCTCCTCTTAGGCTCGAGTGCTTTCTCGGCGGTTTTTGTAACCGACAAGATAGCGTCTACGGTGGACCTCCCCTTCCGGAAGCCATACTGGTTGCTCGAGAGACCATTTACGCCCTCAGTGAACTTCAACATTCTATTGAGGATGATCTTTTCGAGCACCTTCCCCGCCGTGTCAATCAAGCATATTGGTTTATATGCCGACGGGTCTCCGGGTGGTTTCCCCGCCTTTGGCAATAGTACCAGGCTCTGCCTCTTCCAAGCTTCTGGGAAAACTCCCTCGTCCAGGCATTTCTGCATAGCAGACCTGAACATCTCGGGAGCTTCTGCAATAGCTACTTTTAAGCCCAGGTTCGGAACTCCGTCCGGACCTGGGGCCTTACATACGCTAAGGGACTTAGCTATCCCCGCAAGTTCCACATCGGTGACCCTTTCCTCATCACCAGCCCCAGTCCCCGGCTGTCCTACGAAAGGAGGCCAAGGACTAGGATCATGACTCGGAAAAAGTCCTCCAATGATCCCCTCCAACATCTCTGGAGATTGCTCTGTAGGAGCCATCACACCTCTCGTCTTGGCCATAACGATCCTGTAGGCATCACCCCACGGGTTCGTATTGGCACTCTGACAGAGACCCTCAAAGCAGGCCTTTTTGCTTGCTCTTATTTCGGTCTTGAGCGCGGCTTTTGCAGCGGCGAACACCACCCGCCGTTCGTTTCGCTCTTCCTCTGATCGTGCTCGCTGCATCCGCCGCCTAGCCCGTAGGCAGGCGCGGCGCAGGTCCGCAATCGCGTCGGTCCACCAGTAAGCCGGTGGCCTCCCATTTCTAGGGTGGACTCGCCTAGGCATGGTCGCATCACACGCACGTGAGAGCACCGCTACCAGCTCGTCGCCGTCTAAACCGATTAAGTTTCGCTCACGGCGGAGCGCTTCCCTAAATACCTCTTCGTCGAAGTATGATGTCTTCCACCTACGAGGGCTTGGCCTTGGCCTAGCCGCCTCTTCTTCTATCCGCTGTCTGCTGTTGTTGTAGTCGATACTGTAGCGAACCGCCAGGTGGTCGCTGTGAGTGTAGCCATCATCTACTCTCCAGTTCGGACTACTTGTTAGGCCAGGACTACAAAAGGTCACGACAATAATTGACTCCGCTCCATTTCGACTATAGGTACTCTTGGTACCGACGTTAGCCAAGTCGACATCTAAGATGGCCAGTGTTTCTAGCAGGATCTGACCCCGCTGGTTCGTGAAACGGCTTCCCCATTCCACAGCCCAGGCATTAAAGTCACCCGCTATTACCACCGGCCTTCGCCCTGTTAGCACGGTCGTTAAGCGGTCCAGCATTTGCGTGAACCGCTCGATCGGCCACCGCGGAGGCGCATAACAGCTACAGAAGAAGACCCCGTTTACTTTGGCGACCACGAAGCCCTCATAGGTAGTAGACACCAACTCCTGCACGGGGTATTTACCCGTCGTCCATATCGCCGCCATTTTCCTGGTCCCATCCGAGGCCCAGTTGCCGTTGCCGGCGGGTACTCGGTATGGGTCCGAAATGATGGCGATATCCGTCTCACACTCAGAAACCGCCTGACAAAGCAGTTGCTGAGCCGCATCACAGTGGTTCAGGTTCAGCTGCGTTACCTGCACTGTGATTTGTTGTTCACTGCGGCTTTCTTAAAGGCCGGGCACCCTGGACCACCCATCGCATGTCTGTTTTTCGAGCTTTTCCCGGTACAGATCATGCAGATGGGCGGAATCGTGCAGCTTTGGGCCTTATGACCTTCAGCGCCGCATCGCCTACACAGTTTGCGCCTGTCGGGGCCTTTGCAGTCCCACGACTTGTGTCCTGGTTCCAGACACCTGAAGCAAACCTCTGGTGGCTCGTGGAATGTCAGGTGACATACAAACCAGCCCACCTTTATCCGCCCTACTTTAACGGACTTTTTAACGTCCGCCACAGGTAGCTGAACCAGAGCTATCTGTGTCCCTGCTGGCCCCTACTGGACCCTATAGACAGTTAAGGGTCGGTCCACTCCCTGGAATGGTGAGACATGTAGATAAAACGATTAAGGAATGTAAGGCAATCTTTGGGGACAACACTAGTCGTCTCAAAGTATCAAATCCAGTTCTGCCTAGAATCAAAGGTCTACCTAAAATACATAAACTGGGCAACGAAATGAGAGAGATTATTTCAGCGGAAGGGTCCCCTATCCATAAACTTGCAAAATTGCTGGTGAAAGAATTCCAATCCATGCCAAAAGCTTTTGAAAGTCGTTCGGTGAATAATACTCAGGAGTTTGCAAGTCAACTGCAAGCCTCTGGTGATATTCAAGACGATGAAATCATGGTTTCGTTTGACGTCACTGCTTTATTCGCAAGTGTGCCGGTAAAAGAAGCTATAAATCTTTTGGAGGATTGGCTTCTTAGCCAGTATAAGGAGTCGAATTGAAAAAAAAAAACAAAGTTCGTAGCTATGTTAAATTGACACGACTTTGCATGGAAGAAAACTATTTCAGTTTCCGAGGGATTTTTTACAAACATGAGAAGCACCAATGGGTAATCCATTGCCTCCTTTTCTGATCGAATTATTCATGGCAAATCTTAAGGTGAATATATGATGAAGCCACAGGCAAAATTTTCAAAAGCACAAATCTGAAGAACCATTGGACGGTTTGCTCTGAAAAGTTGATCGATTGGTCACCACCAGCGGGTAACCAATCGATCAACTTTTCAGCGCAAACCGACACTTGGTTCTTCAGATTTGTGCTCTTGAAAATTCGGGCTGTGGCTTCGTCATATCTTCACCTTAAGAATATTTTGAAAAAGAAAGATTTGTTACCTAAGCGTTGGTGTAGATACGTTGATGATGTTTTAGCATCATCCAGAAAGAAAGTTTACCAGAGATATTTGGAGCAATCAATGGCATTCATAAAGATATTAAATTTACCCATGAAGAAGAGAAGGGCAGTAAATTGTCGTTCTTGGATCTACTAATTGTCAGGGAATCGTCTAACTTTGTATTCGAAATTTATAGGAAACCAACGAATACTATGAGAGTTATTCCCAGAACTTCTAAGCATTCTTATCAGCTCAAAATGACAGCTTTCCATCATATGATTCACAGGATGCATACACTTCCTTTAAGTGATATAAGCAAACAAAAGGAAATGGACTATTGAAACGGCTAGGCTCAACGAATATAACGATAGTACAGTTAAGGCTATTATGACATAGTACAGTTAAGGCTATTACAAAAAGCATGACAACTCTTGCTACTGAACAAGATGAGTTGGAAAGGGTTGCGATGAGCTTCGATGATAATATTACAAAACCGTTAAAATCAAAATTCAGAAACTTGGGTATAGATTTAGTTTTCAGTAGCAGGAACTGTCAACTTAAGTCATTATTAGGATCAACAAAAGATAAAATAAGTGATTTAAACAAAGCGGGAGTTTACAAGATAACATGTCCACATTGCAATTAAATCTACATAGGACAAACAAAAAGAACACTTGAAATTCGGTTCAAAGAACATATTGCAGAGGTTAAAAAAGCGGGTAAAGAGTTACACACCAAAAAAATTAGGAATTTACACGTAACGTAAACCATCAACATATGTAAACATTTCAAGACTGAATGGCAAATATGACTCTATTTTACATCTATCCTGTAAGTTCAAGTTGGTTGCACAAGATGTAAACAAACCTGTCTGACCAGGTACGTAGAAACCAAGTAGAAACAGTTTCACATTTATCGTCCAACTCTCAACTCGATGATTTGGTCGAGAGGTAAAGTCCGTGCAATCAGCGGACCAGTAGTGTTCGAATCCAGATCAATATTTTACTTTGATTTGTTTCATTTGTTCTAGTTCGGTTCTAGCGATTGCTAGACGCTAAGAAAGAGCAAACAAGTTTTATTTTGGGGTGTCCTCGAAGACGTAAATTTACATGTTTTGCCCTCTAAATTTGTGTCTTTGAGGACGCTCGTATATGTCAGGGTCAGGACACCTAAAATAACATGATTATTTCTAGGTGTGTAGAAAAGGGTTTAGCGTATGAATTTAAATCGAAAGTGGCAGAACATGTTTTCCAGGAGGAACACCTGTTGACAAAGGATAACATTAGTATAGACTGTTTCAGAAATTATAAATACACTTTGTTTATTAAATTAAATGAACTGTTCTGATGATTTTTACCAACTTCTTTCAGAGTATAGCATATTGTACTCCAGATTTTAATATTTCCTTTCAATTGTCTTGATATTTTGAAGAACAGACGAGTTCTCTAACAAATAACATAATTTTTCAAATTTGCATTTGCACAAAGGTATTTTTTAATGATTTCAACATTTTTGATCACTAAATACCAAAAATTATCTAAATGTTTATCACATTCGCTTTCTCAACAAGTTGCCTAAGGAATATCTTGATCAAAATTTGGGAAAAAATCGAAAAAGGCATTTCCACAACATTTTTTCGGAGATCAAGTTTCTTATTTTTTAAGGTTTTCTACGGAACATAAGAACTACTACACAGTTTCTTAGCTTTCCTGAACGCATTTAATTTAAACAAACTTATTTTTTCAGCTCATTCGATCCTTCAGATGCCAAAGCTTGTCATACCATAAAAACGAATACAGTAAGCAGTAATAAAGATATTCGTTTGCTTAACGTTTGTTGCTACTGGTGTTGTTGAGAAATTTGAAACAAAAAATTTTGTATTGAGAAGGCCCGTAATGGTGGTTCTTGATCGAATATTCTAGTAAAAATTACTCTTACACGGAGAAAAATCAATACAGTTTGAATCAACAAACACGTTTGTTGATTATCCAACTAGGAAAGTAGTTGATTCAAACTACCAATTTGTTGTTTTGAATCCGTTTTTCAGTTTGAAAACAACAAATTAATTTGTTGTTTCTACCAACACAAGTTGCCGCAAAACAACTACCAAATTGGTTGGTTCAAACCAAATAGTTTGTTATTTGTACCAAAACATTAGTTTGCATTTGCTAAAGTTGGGGTTGTTTTCGTTAACCTACACGAACTGAAACATTAGGTTGTTTTTACTAATGAGCCAGTTAAATCAAACTGATATGTTGGTAGGAGAAATAACAACCAATATTTTAGTTTGAAAATGATTCGAACAAACCAAACTTGGGGTTTGTTTCATTTTGCTGCTTCCATTCCATCGCTCATAGAGATCACCTCGGCATATCTGAGTGAAAAGTCGATAAACGTGCCAAGTGCAAAATGGAGTTTGATAACAAGTTCCATCTCGAATGGTAAGATTATTATAATTTCGTAGTTTATGTGTACAATTGCCTCATTGGTTGTATATTTATAAATTTATATATTTTTTCTAGACCTGCCTCTTCGGTGACACAAACTTCAAATAATAGAAAAGGACTACATTTCCAAACGACGGCAAAAAATGCATCTTGGGTTCTCCCATATGCCCAGAACCAGACACAACACCCACAGCAGTTGCTGGTGTCATTCAGGAGGAAATTTGGTCTGCGTTGCCAAGTCTACTTCGTTCTCCTGGTGTCCACACCATTCATAAGGTAAGGACGACCTATCAGTTGGAAAAGGTACGTAGAAAGGACTAGCTCACCGTTTAATCCTAGGCTGGGTGTCGCCAGAAAAATCAACATCCCATAAACCAAGAAGGATGTTTCGCTTGAACGACAAAACGACAAAAGTGAAGGCATATTTTTTGATCCTGTAAGCATTCAAATTCAACAATGTATATTACATCAAACTGACTTTGTATATTGGCCAAATAAAATATCTCCCACCAAGCAAAAAGTTTTGGTAAATTATTAGAAAAAAAGCAGTAAGTTTATGCTCCTGAAAAAAAAAACAGAAACAATGCCGGTAATTTTAAACGGAAGGACTAGTTATTTCAACAATTTACTTAGTAAATTTCAAACGGCAAATTGGTTGAAAGAAACCATGACGATTAGTAAAAACAACTAACGAGATCGTTTGTTATCACAGCTGTCAAAATAAAACAACTACCATAATAGTAATTTCAAACGGATGTTTGTAGTATTTAACCACCATATGGCCGACGGAATAACCACCAATATTAGTTGTTTTCAACTACCATCGGTAGTAAAATCAAACTAATATTGCGTTTGTGCCAAAATCAACATGCAATTCCGGTTGAATTAAACCAAATTTTGTTTGTATTTACTGTGTACCAATCGAGAAATACCTTTTATTATCGATACGGTCATTTTTATTGTGTTTGGAAATTAAATTATCAGTGAGATTTTTTCTTTTCTACTATGCTACATTTTTGATCACTTTGTGCAACTTCAAATTTTAATCATCTAGTTTACAGAGCCCTATTTTTTAACTTTTACCAGAAACATCCACAAAATTGGTATTATTTGCTCCGTTAGCTTGTTTACTACAAGAGCTAGAAGAAACTTTTTTGGATATGTGCTCAAATTGTAATGGCAGTTAATCGTTAGTGTATTTATAATTTCTGAAACAGTCTATACCCTGTGAAATGTATCTTCATCATGGAAGCTTGACGTAGCGGAGAGTTTAGAAATCCCACACTGCATAATCGAAAACTGTTTTGTTCATACCGACAATGTAGTAAACTCTGTGGACTCTACTTCTGAGTAGATCAACAAATAATAAAGTCCGTTACTTTATTCATACGACCCGATGTTTATGAAATTTCCTTGAGTTTTCACGACATTCCATAAGTATTACAGGTTTTTCCCTGTTAAATAAAATTCCCTGAGGATTCCCTGTTTTCCAGGTTTTCCCAGGTAGTGTAGTTGACAATAGACACCCGGAACCTGAACCATGCTCTACTGAATCGTCTCCTGGTGAAAATTCGTCGAAATTGAATGATTCAAAAATGGTGTTCTTGTTTTCTTACCCCGCATTGGAATTATGTTGGCTATTGGCAAAAATACCATAAACAATTTCCTCAATGTAGAGAAGATCACTTCATAAATACACGCAGCTTGAATATGAACACTGATTTTGTTAAGCTGGCCAACATTCAATAGAAAGGTATACATCCAAAGAAAAAAAAAGGAAGTGAGAAGAAAATAAATATGTAATTGAAAAGACAGAATTTTGAACGGAAGCACAAAAATGTTCAATATTTAAATTGTAAAGGAAATATTTCAAAAAGCTTAAATTTAGGTAGTTCTCAAACAGCGCATTAAACAATTAAAATTTGTGAAAAAGCTACAAACAATACTAAAAATCTCCATTTTTTCTTGCCCAATCGCTCAATCCACCGGCCTCAATCAATCCCCGGTATCACCATGGCAATGTCAGCAATCAATTTCTAGCTGGAGGGTGGTGTCTTGGATTCAATAAAAAAAAGATCAAATCAAAACGCAATTCGTTCCTTCATTTGCATACCCAGGTTCTTTTTTGGATTAGGAGGTCCGAATTTCCGTGCGGCGAATCTTCGCAATCGCCAATATTCGGGCACACACAGACTCATGCACCTACCCTACCCAACGAGTGCGCTTCTGCAACAGAGCAGCGGCATCAGCGCCCCATAAAAAATCTCCATTTTTCATTGGCCACACCACACCACTGACTTCCATCGCTTGCTTCGATCAAATTTCATTGATTTTACCCGGTTTTAGTCGGAATAGAAATGCAAAACCACTTACCGGCAATTTCCTTGCGGAGTTCGTCCTTGGTTGGTTCTGGCATTGTGACGGGTTTTACTGTTTTTTTCGCTGGAGATAAATCGGCAAAAGAATGGAAATCTTCCTTCCGCTACTGGACGAACCGCGCTGTGCTCTCTGGTGTGTATGAACCGCACTTTCTTTATGTTGACTTTGAGTGCGGCGGCGATTTACAACACAGGGGCTGTCCATAAACCACGTGGTCATTTTTTTGGGACTTCTCAACCCCCCCCCCCCCCCCCCCCCGCGTGGTCATTTGTCCATACAATTTTTTTTATTTGTCCATACAAAATGGTCATTGGCCGAACCCCCCCCCCCCCCCCTTCATGACCACGTGGTTTATGGACAGCCCCACAGACAGTTTGGGTTAGGTTGTCTTGCTGCTCTCTTGCTGTGGATGGAATCACGACGACGACGACGACGACGATACACTACACACATGCAGACACACTGAAACGCCGGTGGAGAGCCGAGAGATTGCCGGAAGAGAGTACCAATACAGCGTTGCGGCAGCTCACGGCTAATGATATGGGGGAGCTTTTGCGAATAGATTATTCCAGCTGCTCGGATCGGTCCAGGAACATTTCGTAAATAGGAAATTTCTTTAACATTCTTGGGGATACAGATACAAAATCGCCAATGACAGAGGAATCTCTCATTTAATAATTTGGCGTTACATCCCCACTGAGGCAAAGTCTGCTTCTCAGCTTCTATAATAACTAGCTAGGGAGAGCTGTTCGGTATCAATACGGTATCAAAGTGGCAACGGTGGCCGGTTTTCAGGGTCGTTTCACGAGAGTTCCAGGGGGTCATACGAGGGCGCCTCAAGGGGTTGGAGAGTGTTTCAGGGCAGTTTCTGCAGGTCCTTGGGGCGTTTCAGGGCTGTTCAAGGGTTTTCATAGGAGTTCCAGGGTGTCTCAGGGACGTTTCATATAGTATCAAGGTCGAATCAGATGGTCTAAAGAAGTTTCAGGGGGTTTTGGAGGGTCTCAGGCGGTTACAGGGTATCTTTAGGGTGTTTCAAGGTCTCAGGGATGCATTAGGGCGCTATGTGAAGTTCCTGGAGGTCTTAGGGGCGTTTCTGAGGGTCTAGATAGCAGTTTTGAGGGGATTTCCGGTGTTATCGTAGGCATTTCAGGGGATCTCAGGAGGATATAGGGACATTTAAGGGGTAAAAAGGGCCAAAGGGGATTCCAGGGGCTCTTAGCGTACAAACAGGGGGTCTCAGGAGAATTCAGAGGTATTTCATGGAATTTCAGAGGGGGTTCTAGGGATTCTCAGGGATATTTCAGAAGGCTTCAGTAGATTTCATCAGACATGTCCAAACACTGCACTGCACGAGGAGTCGATGCTCCAACACACCACCGTGGGTGCCAAGCCACCACCTAGCTCTCCGTGTTTCAAAACGAACACGCACCGTGTCTGGCTCAACACCGGTGTCGGTGGCGGTGCTCAGGCACTGGGCACGGTGTTTGCTGCTTCGGGTAACACGGATCCCGAGTGTTTCCGATTATGCAAAACACTCGTGCGAGTTCAAGCGCTCGGTGCCGTTCATTCTCCAGCACCAGTTGCAAATGCTGTTGGTCGACGACGAGAGTGAAGTACTTGGCGGCTCCTTTTGTGTCTTTCTCGTCCCTTCTGACTCAATGGCTCTGATGCAGCCAAGCTACTACGCACTGTGGCCGAGCTCACTGCTTTGGTGTTTCATACAATCAGAAACACTCGGCCTCCGTGCCCAACCAAAACTGAAACACGGAGCCGAAACTGAGGCTCGAGTTATAACACCGACACGAGTGTTTCGCAAGACGCACTGCGTGTTCACCAGTAGAAGCTGAACGAAGGTGGTGATGTGAACACACACGGTGGTGTGTTTACGGGCAAACACGCCACCGGTGCGGCACGGTTTGGTGTTTTGCCCATGTCTGGATTTCATGGCCTGCGGTTTTCAGGGGCTTTCCAGGAGTCTCAGGTGAATTCAAAAGCGTTTCAGGGGCTTTAGGGATTGTTATGTACGACCCTGGAGATCCGTAAAACCATCTGAAATGCCCCTTAAACTTCTTAAAACGCATCTGGGAATTATTAAGAAACAACACAAGAAAAAAAAAACAGTTTTTTTTAAATTTCAAAGCAGTTTAACTGATTGAAGTTAATTGCAACCACCCTGTAGGTGATCAAAGTTTACGTAAACTGTTTGTATCAGTAGTTTCACTTTCTGTGGACGAAGATATTTTCCCCATCAAGAAAACCACAGACTGAAGCATTACTTACAAACGGACATCAATGTTGTGTTTAGGCTGCGCCGGCTCACCAACACCACAGTTTGCCCCGGCAACGTCCAAGCAGAGAGTATAATCGGTATACAATGTCTCGAGAGCGCTCTCAGCTAATCTTAATTGCACTTGTAGTGGTGCAATGTGCCCGGGTAAATGAAAGAATGCCAAATGCCGGCCGGTTTGACGTTTAGATATTTACGATAATGACAGTCACGTGTATGCGCGCGAGGGGCTTGTAAATAGCAAAATCAAAGACACAAAAGGGAAGTCATTACAATGGTTACTGGCGCTGGTGGTTGTGCGAATGGACGAAAGTTTAGCCAGGAAACAGAAGATGGCAGATCGAGTATCATTTTCAACTGAGCATTGACCGTTAAAAAATGTTTTCGGAAGATTTCCATGGATTTCTTCTAAAATTCTACCAGGGATTATGTTTGAAGTTCTTCTTGGGATTCATTCAAAAAAAAATCTTCGGAAATAATTCTTTAAAAGAAAATCTCCCAGAGACTTCTTCCGAAATTTTAACAGCTATTTCTCCAAGAAGTTCACCAGAGATTTGGTAAAAAAATATTTAATAGATTCTAATGAAAATTGCTGCAAGATTGTGTCCAGATTTTTTTAAGGATATCATCCTTAGAATACTGCAGAGATTCCTCCAAATATTCTTGCATTATTACTTTTAATAAATCAGGAATTCCTTCAGGATTTTTTTTCCAGTTATTAACTCTCCAACGCCCAGTGTCACCTCTAGGTGACACCTAATTTGTTTTAATTGTTAAAAATCGAATCCTTGATGAAATCTTTTGCAACTGGTTTTAAATGAAAGCTATACTAGTCTAATTTGATTTTTGGCGGAAGTGGTCCAGGTCAATCCGGAGTGGCCACCGGGAATCGACTACAAGCAGAATAAGGCAATTTTCTATAACCTGTCATAACACAAAGACGAAATAACATTATGATTCAAACTAAACGTCATTTATATTGGCTTCAGATGTGCTTCAATTTTATCTGGTGTAGTTGAAAGTTTTTCACAGTATGTTCCCTATAATCCGATTTTATCAGTTTTGGATAATTTTCGTTAGTTAAATTGACTGAGCAAAATATTTAAACTAATTCAAAATATTCATTACAGGAAGCGATGCATATTGACTGTAGGATGTGCAGAAAAATCATAAATGGCCACTGCCGCTATGGTTCTGGTACCTGGAACCGATTCCAGGAGCCCCCAAATAGTACCTAAAGTGTTTTCAGTCAAACAGCAGTGATTATACTCAATTGTTAAGTGCAAAAAAGCCAAAACAATTTTATTTCGTTGCTAATTAGCTAGCACAGTGCAAGAATACACCATGGACCAGCATGACCAGTAGCATGGCCAATGTGATACCCGCCGGAAGATCCGGAACATCCGTAAAAGTGGTCAATTCATAAAAAATGTACTAGAGCGTCGCGATTTTTTCTAAACTGATTTGTTTCAATAACCTTTGGGTGAAATCATGTTTACGGCTGGTTTGTAAGCCTGTGTGGCCACTGAATTGGCCTTCGGGATACCCGGAACATCCGTAAAAATGGCCAAACTATTAAAATTGTGCTACAGTGTCGCAGTTTTTTCCAAGCTCGTTTGTTTTAGCAACCAAAAGTTTAAATATATATTATGACAGATTCAAAATAAGTAATGGCCACTGGATGGACCTTCGGGTTTTCTGGAACATCCGTAAAAGGGTCAACTCATAAAAATTGTGCTAGGTCGTTGCAGTTTTTTCCAAACTCATTTGTTCCAGCAATATAAGAATAATACCACTATTGCGATTAGTTTGTAACACAGAATGACCACTGGATGGACCTTTTGGGTATCCGAAATATCCGTAAAAGTGGACGATTCATGAAAATTGTGCTAGATTGTCGCGATTTTTTTTTTACCGAACTCTTTTGTTTCGCCAATTTAAGATTGAAATCAATGTTGCGACTGATTTATAAATCGGAAAGACCACTGGATGAACCTTCGGTTTATCCAGAAAATTCGTAAAAGTGGTCAATTCATAAAAAAATATGCTAGAGTGGTACGGTTCTTGCTGGTTTTGAAGACTCCCTACCTCCTGCGTAACGTTTTTTTTTTGTATGACATTCCTAAGGATGAAATCATTACTGTGATTGCTTTGAAAGTCAAAGGACCCATTTGATGGACCCTTGGGGTATCTGAAACATCCGTAGAAGTGGTCGATTCATGAAAATTGTGCTAGAGCGTCGCGACTTTTTTCAAACATATTTGTTTCAATAATCTAAGAGTAAAATCACTTTTGTGAGAATTTTGTAAATCTAAGTGGCCTTTGGGTTATCCGGAATATCCGTAAAATAGACCATTTATGAAAATTGTGCTAGAGCGCCACGATGTTTTCCAAACTCATTTGTTTTAGTAATCTAAGGAAGGAAGCAATGTTCCGTCTGATTTATTAGTGACCCCTGTGCCTTATATATCAGTAGGTGGAACATTCATAAACATTAAAAAAACGATCAAAGGCACATTTGAATTCGTACTTGGTGGGTGTTTCGACTCATAAACCTGTGACTACTGTACATGTTTGGTCCTCAGAGTATTCAGAATATATGGGTAATTCAATATTAAATAACTAGACTGTCCTGATTCTTTTCAAATTGATTTGTTCCAGTAATTCACACTATGACGAGTACATAGTTGATCAGATAGTCGTATAGTTGAATTACTGACAAACCCATGGACATTATCAGTTACTTTTTGTGCATTTCATAAAAGAAGGAACATATTAAACGTGACAAAGGCTTTGACAGTTTTCATCATTATTTTTAATCTATTTCAACGATCAATCTTCCACCAATTTGAAACTAAGTTCGGGGCCTCGTGGTCGTGCGGCTAGTGTCACCAAGCCTTTTGTCGCATCGTGATGAGGAGCGTGGTTTCAATTCCCGCCGCAGCCGTGGGAAAAAAATTCGGCTGTGCCACTGGGCATTGCAAGTTAGTTCGTTGTCTAGTATCATGCTTCGTTCAAAGAATGAATAACTAACTGGAAGCATTAAACGTGTCCGTATTTTTTTAAGTACGTTACTGTTGAGGAATTCCACGGAGTCATGTCAGTCGATCCTGAGCGACCATTTCAAAAATATCTGAAACTTTGCACAGTTTTTCAATTTCATATAAATCGCCATTTTTTGATATTAAACCTTCATATTCACTCACGACTAACTTTTCAAAAGGGTGTATGCGAAAATAGTTCTAAAATATTCTAAAAGCTGTACAGCAAAAACGGATTGTTCGATTGTTATAAATTTTTCAGCAAAGTTAGATAACTAAATGATGATTCCTTAGAAAATATACACTGTAAAAAATTTCTTTTTCTACTTTGAAAAAATATGATATTTGTCACAAAAACTCAAATATCTCAAAACCCTATCTTTTTACCAACTT
Organism: Aedes albopictus; assembly: GCF_035046485.1. Lineage (NCBI taxonomy): Eukaryota > Metazoa > Arthropoda > Insecta > Diptera > Culicidae > Aedes > Aedes albopictus. The sequence goes on from NC_085136.1 coordinate 246,920,968, forward strand.
CAATTTTTTAGGGGAAATGGCCCATTATATCAGCTATCTACCATAAAATTTTGGTGATGGTAAACTGATAAACAAAAAAGTTATGACATTTCAAACATTTCACAATTTTTACATTTAGTAACAAAAAAAAATTTTTTTTCTGTGTAAATTATTTCGAGAATTATATTTTGATGCTGATTTTATTGTAAAGGCTACCGCCTGAATTAAACAAGTTGTTTTCATGATACTTTAGTTTGATTATTCGTAATTACTATAGTATCTATTTGAAACTTAGACGCGATCCAGTGTTGTGATCAAAAATATTGAGATTGTCATACTTTTTATTGTACGTGACTGGTGAAAAAATCCCTTGATAGTGTTGAAAAGCTGTTGATTATAAGAAAAATGGAATTGAATTTATTTTTAAGACAAAAGCTGTATAATAAAAGTTTTTTTATACGCGTATACGTCTAGTTTATCCGCAAAAAAAATCCCTCTTACACACTTATTTCTGAATTGCCTGTTCGGTACTTTTTTGACGAGATTATAACAGCAGTACGATCTCGGTAGTTTCGGTAATCGATTTTACTGAGGCTCAGTAAAACAACTGTCAAAATCGTATGGAAAAGGTAAACACTGCATTTTTGCTGAACGAGTTCGGTGCTCAGCAGTTTCAATCTCGTCAAAAAATTACCGAACTCGGTACACGGCGTGTGTATGGGAAAGGTTTATAACAAAAAATTGGGCATCGCCAAATTTTTCGCTATTCAAAAATAGAGACTTCCAGCTTTCATTTGCACGGTCCCTCAAAAAAATCCACCGAGGGATCTCGAACAACTTTTTCAGAATACTGTTTTTCCCCATACAAAATGAACGGTTCCAAATTAATCCCTATTTCTACTTAACAAACATACCCAATTTTTGTATGAAAAAGTTCCCCCGATGGAATATTTCGATGTTGGGCTTGAATGAAAGCTAGTAGCGTCAACTTTCACGTAACGTAAAAATTAGCGATGCCTATTTTTTTGTAATAAATTTCTTATACCAGACACACCGTGCGGTAATCAAAATTAAGTGTGTAGAGAACAGACTTTATGATCGGAAGAATGCGAGTAACTTCAACAACAACAAATGCATAAGAGGTACATACCACAGACAAACAGACGAAACGCCTAGAACAATTTTAGTGAAAATTCATCGCCCAGTTCACACTATCACCACCTGGTGGAAATGTTTCACGAAAAACTGCGTTGTGCAATATCGTCATCAGAAGGCGCTAGTGTGAAACGTCAAACGCAAAGAAAAACGATGGGCGCTCTTCTTGTTATGAAAGCCACAACCAAGATTCAAAATGATCGTTGAAGGCGTGGTCAATGAAAATTTCGCCAGTGTTACGTTTGTTTGTCTGTATACATACCTGACAATGCTCACGAAAAAAACAAAAAAATACTACCGCTATGAATATTAAAAATTGTATAGTATTTTTTTTCTTCAGCCACCAACACCAAACAAGTAAGTTAAAATTAATAAGTGATTTTGTTTATTATAATCTAACGAACAAGATGAACAGTCGCTTTCTCAAAGGTCTTCAACTCAACGCTCTCTTGTAGACCGTTTGATGAAAAAAAATGTTCAAAAGAGTTACGAAATCTCACCGAAAGCACCATAGATAAACTGAAAGAGACTGGTTATGCCCAAATGTCCACATTGTGTACAAAATTACGCATTTGCACGTCCTGCCGTCTAGAATTTGACAAACGAGCCATCTGTATATCATCGGTAAAGCAGGGCGCAGGAAGTTCGAAAACGACAACAACTGAGAAATTGCCATCAGCGACATCTGTTTAAACAATTTAATTACGCCCCTTTTCAAAAATGCCCTGTAATATTCTTCAACATCTATACCCATTTCAATATTTTTAACGTTGCAAAACACGCTTTCAACATTCATCTTGAAGAAGAGGAAAAACACTTGTCCTCAAATGTAACAGCAAATTAATGAATAAACGACTAATGCGCGGAGGGAGTGATAAAATCGGAACATTACGGTACATAGTATATTATATTATATGTATATATAATATATAATAAAAACAACTTGTTTTACTCACGCAAGGCCATTAACAATAAAATCAGCATCAAACTTCAATTTCCGGCCGAAATAATTTACACTAAAAAAAATTATTACTAAATGTGAAAATTGTGAAATGTTTGAATTGTCATAACTTTTTTGTTTATTTTCATGGTAGATTGCTAATACAATGGACCGTTTTCTCTAAAAAATTACGTTGGTAAAAAGATAGGGTTTTGAGATATTTGAGTTCTTGTGACAAAAATGATATTTTTTAATGTTAAAAAAGATTTTTTTCACAGTGTTTATTTTCTTAGGAATCGCCATTTAGTTATCTAACTTTGCTGAACAATAAAATCAGCATCAAATCGCGATTCCCGGCCGAAATAATTTACACAGAAAATTTTTTTTTACTAAATGTAAAAATTGTGAAATTTTTGAAATGTTATAACTTTTTTGTTTATTAGTTTACCATCACCAAATTTTTATGGTAGATTGCTAATACAATGGACCGTTTTCCCTAAAAAATTCAAGTTGGTAAAAAGATAGGGTTTTGAGATATTTGAGTTTTTGTGACAAAAATGATGTTTTTCAATGATAAAATAGATTTTTTTTCACAGTGTATATTTTCTTAGAAATCACCATTTAGCTATCTAACTTTGCTGAAAAATTCATAACAATCGAACAATCCGTTTTTGCTGTGCATATTTTTGAATATTTTTGAACCATTTTCACATACACCCTTTTGAAAAGTTAGTTGTGGCTCTAAATAAAAATTTGATATCGAAAAATGGCGATTTAGATGGATCTGAAAAACTGTGCAAAGTTTCAGTTCAATAGAAAATCATGAATTAAAAATTTTCCTTAATTTTGATGCTGTTGCTTGGAATCGCTCTGTTATGATAATGTGACTAACCGGATAAAAATTTAACAAGCTGAAGTCTAAAAATTTAAACAATTAAATTTTAAAATACAGTCATAGCTCAATCATGGGTCACCCACAATTATGGGTCGGTTCCATTTGAATAGCATGGCGAACGGACTGACTAATAATTATAACAGAGTGACCCATAATTTTGCAATGACTGTAGTATCCGTTATAACGAACCGCAAAAGCATAATTTCTAATTCATGGTATTTTTTAGTTTTTATTTTTTATCATATTTATTCGTCATCACACAAGGAACAAATTTGCCGAGAAGACCATAATGGTAATACGTAACAATTTTTTACTATAGTTTTTTGTATTGATGCATTTTAATTGTCAAAATTCAACCTATCTGTGAATTTTGTAACAATAGTTAACATCGAAATTTTTCAATAGTTTTTGAAGATTAAAATGTGGAGAAATATCTGAGATATGGAAATCCAAAGTTTACTACAAAGTTTGTAAGGGAAAACGGCTTTTACGGCATTCCTACTGTCATATTCTATTTCTATTGATACTGTAGTTATAAGTGAAAATGTAGTCTACGTTATGTTTGATAAAATAAATAAATAAATAAAATTACTTAAGTCTGTTCAAAAGTGTATCGGTCAAACGAACCGGTTCTTCCGATCCATTTAGCTTTGTCTTATGAACAATTACAAAAAAAAAATCACTAGAGAACTTCGAGAACGTTTCTCATACTAGACAATAGTATATTTTAACCGCTTCATAACTAGATTGGTATTACCAGCCAGTTTGCAAAATCATTTAGTCTCGTTGATCTCTCATTCTTCAAAAATAATATTTTTTTTTAAATTTACACAGCATAAGTGGAACATTTTTTTTCTTTTCAGAAGTTTATTGGATTAGCAAACCGGTTTTCCTTATCACTTTTTAATCGTTTAATTTGATGTTTAATCGTTCATTAAAATAAATAATGAAACTCCAACGGTTATCAAGCGGGACAGCAAAAATATTTTACCGGTTCATCATTTATTGTTTTGATGAACCGGTTCCCAAAATTATGGTTTCTTGTCGAGTGGACATCCATATATTATCGTAATGCACAAAATATCACCATAATACAGGTGGGATAAAATTCTTCATTTTACCGGTTAAAAAATGAACCGTTTTAGCGAATCGGTTTTTCAAATCACTTATTTTATTATTTTTCTGGAAGGTCAGCCATGAAAAGTAATTAAACTTCAACTATCGTCAAGAGAGATTATTTGATTATTTTCACCGGTTCAAAACTGAATCGGTTAAACGAACCGGTACAACAAATAATGTATTCTCCACTGTTTTATCATGATAATATGTAGAACATCAGCATAATACCAGTTTCAGGAAAATAATTATTTTACCGGTTCAAAAGTGAACCGGTTGAGAAATCCGGTACACACAAACACATATTTTATACAAGTGTTCAATCCCACATGAGAATAAATTATAAAAACTGAACGATTCCTAATCGGGACAATAAAATATTTTTTACCGGTTCAAAAGTGAACCGGTAAAATGAACCGGTTCGGTGAAATGAACATTTCTATTGTATGATTCACCTCCCACTCAAAAAAAATTGTTTTCTCCATTGGTTCCTTTTTGGGCGTTGGAGGGTTAATTTATATATTTCCCCAGAAATTTCTCCGATATTTCTTCTAAGAATCGATATCTCTATAAGTACCTCCATGAATTCCTTTTTTAGGAACATCTCAAGGGTGGTGAATAGAAAATGGTTAGAACCAAATGTGCTGAGTACACATAACCAATTTAACTCAAGGACGATGTCCGATACTACGTTTACAGAGCAGTGCTACTTGTACCGCTAAGCGGACGTAATGGCTAGCAGAGCCTAGTACTCACTTAGTACTCTCCTAGCTCAAGTAAACGACTGTGCGAGAAGCCAAGTCCTTCTTTCAAAATGCACTATGTCGTTCTGATGAGATCAAAACAAGATCGAAACTTGAGGCGGCTTTCTGGCCTACTACAGCATTATGGTGAATAGAAAATGGTTAGAACCGAATAGTAGAACACCATCTGCGTCGGTCTTGGCCGATGTTCATCCAGTCTCCTCGAACGTGTAGGGTTCGCAGATCTTCGTGTACCGCGTGCAACCATCGCGTTCGCAGCCGCCCACGAAGTCGCCGACCTTTACGGCAGCATCCGTTTATTACGTAACGCTAAAATCTGAATTTTGAGACCCTCCCTCCCCCCTCCGTAACGCTTTTTGTATGAAAGTTCGAAAATTTTTGTATGGGCCGTAACGCTTGGCCGTACTCCCCCTTCCCCCAGGAGCGTTACGTAATTTGTGGACGGCGCCTACCTGGTTTCCTGCTAAATATTATTTTCGCTATTCTTTCTTTTCTTCAGATATTCGCACTACTTGTCCAGCCCACTGAAGTTAGCCGTATTTTATACGTTTCATAATATTCGCATCTTTGTACACTTTGTACAACTCGTGATTCATGCGTCTGCGCTACACCCCATTTTCTTGCTTCCCATCGAGGGTTGTTTGCAGCACTTAGCGCTCGAAAACTCCGTAAGCTTTTCTGCCTGCAACCGGAAAAATCAGCGTCTTATATAGACCCAATTTCGTTGGCGTTTGCAAGTTACGGGACATAAGCTGGTTACGCAATCCATAAAAGGCCATTTTTGTAGCTTTTGTCACAAGTGCTCCAAAACAAACAAATTCTTCAATAACTTCAAACACATCTCCTTCAATCACTACTTCAACACTAACACCATTTGGGCTGCCTCTGTCTCTATCCGCTATCATGTACTTCGTCTTGGTAGAGTTAACCGTCAAGTATATCCCCGTTGTCTCTCTTTTCAGAGGAGCATAAGCTTGCTCCATGTGCGATCGTGCGATGGTAATGCCATTCCTCTGCACACCAGAACTCCTATATGCTCCTTCGAGTGCAATGTTGAACAGGAAGTTTGAAAGTGTATCACTCTGCTTCAATCCATTCAGGGTCACAAACGACGTAGACACTTCGTCTGCGATCCGAATACTTCATTTGATCTATCCAGCGTTGCGCGTACCAGCCTAATTAGTTTCGCCCGAAAACCATGATCTGACATAATCTGGTATATCTCCAAAGATTTTCAATTAGAATCACCAAATGCTCAAAAACCGACATCTTTTCTCGACATTGCGTCAAGCGGTGATTAGAAAATTGAGTGTTTGTGGATGACCCTAAGGGGGAGTCTTGTCACCATTTTTGTGGAATCTCGTAGCAGATACACTATTGAGGAAACTCAATTGGTGATTTGTTGTTGCATGAAGAAGAAGAAGAAGAATGATGGTGTTTTGAAAAAATCCTATCCCTACAACACAGGGGAAGTTTTTAAAATGCCTCTATAAAATGTAAAACAAAATCTAATTAAAAACGGTTTGATATACGGTGTTAGACTTTAAACGGACCACAAATTAAGTACCTTATCAAGAAAAAAAAATGTTAAATTTAAATGTATACGTTCAATATGTAGTCCGTCCAAAGTCTAACACCGTACGTACATCAAACCGTTTTTAATTAGATTTTGTTTTACATTTTATAGAGGTATTTTAAAATCTTCCTCTGTGTTGTAGGGATAGGATTTTTTCAAAACACCATCGTTCTTCTTCTTCTTCTTCTTCTTCTTCTTCATGCAACATCAAATCACCAATAATAGCGGCTTTCCTACTTATGGTTTTGCCGACGGCTACCTAACATTGTTAGCTGGTGTGTGTATCACCACGCTTTTCGACCTGATACAAAACGCTCTTCAGGTAGTTGAAGGTTGGTGTCGCCAATATGGCCTTTCGGCAAATCCGAGTTAAACGTCTATTGTTCTTTTCACGGAAAAGCGAAACCGTAATGGTGTTCGACCTTTGCGTCTCTTTGATTCAGAAATCAATGTGACTGAACAGGTACAGTACGTTGGAGTCTTGATTTCAAGCTTTCCTGGACACCTCACATTGAGTTCAGGTCTAAACCCAAGTATATCAAATGGATCTACACAACTGTTGCTCGGCCAATATTGACCTGTTGATGTCTTGTGTGGTGGCAAAAGAGCGAAGTGGGAACGTTCCAATCAAAGTTAGGCCATCTCCTAAGGATGTGCGGAGCGTTCTCTTCAACTCCCATGGCAGCGTTCGAATTTCTCTCTGACGTTGCTACACTACACATTAATTTCAAACAAGAAGCACTTTCTTGCATTTACCGCCTATATGTACTCGGTTTACTACAGGAAACTCATGTGAACCGCACATCAACACACACCTCGTTGATTCCACTTTTGGTGAATTGGGACAAAATTGTCCTTGCTCCTAGTGATCTTACAATTGCTCGTAATTTCCCATGTAGGACATTTCCCACGAAATTCCCTTCCCGGGGAAGAATTGACATCTGGATATCTGGAAAGAAGTATTTCAGACGGCATCGTATACTACACTGATGGCTCCCTTCTCGAAGGTCGAGCAGGTGCTGGTGTTTATTCTCGTGAGCTAAGGCTACATCAATCTTACTCACTTGGGAGACATTGCACCGTTTTTCAGGCCGAACTCTTTGCTCTTATGTGCGGAGTGCAATTAGCACTTCAGCAGCACGTAATGGGCAAAGTAATATACTTCTGCTCAGAAAGTCAGTATTAAAGCACTTGCGTCGGCCAACTCCAGGTCGAAGTTAGTTATCGCTTGTCGAACTTAAATCGAGGAGCCGAATTCAGCAAACGCTGTTCACCTTGTATGGATACCTGGCTATTCTTTCATCGCTGGAAATTAATTGGCTGATGAGTTAGCTCACACTGGAGCATCACATGACTTCATTGGCCCTGAGTCAGCTATTCCGGTAGCCAAGTGTTGGATGAAGCTTCCGATTGACACCTGGGCTGCCACTCAGCACAAACAATACTGGAATAGTTTGGAGTTTGAATTGCAGCATGCTGGTCGAAGCATTAACTGGCCACTGCCGACTCAGCTATCACATGGCGAATATTCAGCAAGTTGATTCATTTGCATGTGATAGCTGTTAATACGATTATGGAACTTCGTATCATTTGATATGTAACTGTCCAGTTTTTGCGCATCTGCGTTTCCGAGTACTCGGTAAACACTTATTAATTGAAACTGACGAAACCTGAATCTTCAGGACGTTCTGTTGTTTATGACCCACTCCGGTAATGAGCTATAGACTCTCTTCACGCTTTATGCTTTATCACAGTGCTCTTTTCAGGGCGCTGTTCGAACCCATTGTGGTTCGCTCATACGTGTATGACGATCCAATTCCCTTACCTGTCCTTTCTTCTGTCCCATCTCTTTTTTTCCCTTCTCCCTCAGGTAAATGATGAATAGGCTCGTGTTCATGGCGATGGCACAAATTTCCTATATGGAGGCGAACGTGCCTCTGAAGCCGACCATCTGATACCTGACAGTGTCATGGGAAAGTGTCAGTGGATGGGATCATTCATTTGCAATCATTTACATTCACTTGCTGTTAACTCGCTTCAGAAACATCGCGGCAAAAATCAATGTATGGAACACTTTTTCATTTTTGTTCTATCTGAAACTTTGTAGAAGAATATATTAGCGTAGAATCAATAGTTAAGTTAACAGAAGGCAGCAAACGCAACTCTCCACGGTGTGAATGTAATTTACATTCACCGCGTGGAGAGTTGCCTTCACAGCTCGCTCACGACTTCGGTATGCGTGTGCGACCCCAATGTTATTCGGCTAAGTTTCAGATAAAACTACAATGTTACACAGGGAAAAATTTCTACTCAGTGGCTGAGTTGGCCAACTCAGTCATTGAGTAGAAATTTTTCTCGGTGTAAATTCATCCACACATTGTTTTTCGATAGCATGCCCCTGAACTGAGATAATAGCAAGTGAATGAAAATTTTCGCAAATGAATGGTCCCATCCTTGCCTGACACCTTCCACCTGGCTGCCACCATTGTTTTGTCTATCAGTCAATTTCCTTCCTGGCGCAGTCTTGTGACGCGCACTATTGACAGTTGCATAAAACCTACGCATATCGTTCTTGTCCATAGTTTCCTGCGTTTCAGCAATAACACTCTCTTCGTGCTGCCGTTTTTTACTGCTGTGGATTCGTTTCTCTACTGCTCTTGCCACCCTGTACCACTCCTTGTTGAGCCGGGTACCGGTCACTAGCATTCGACTTCTGGCGGCATTCTTTCCATTTGTCACTCGTTAACACTCCTCGTCGAACCAACCATTACGTTGGCGTCGCTGAGCAGTACCTACCTGCGTTATTTTCGTCACTGTTTCACGGTTAAACCCTTCTAAACTGTTGACATCTCCAGATCCGTTGATCTCTCCTATCCTCTCGTACTGTATAGCAACCCCTTCGGCTGACAAGCGTTTGATATTGAAACGCATCGTACTGTTGTTTCTTGAACTCGTGACGCTGGACAATCTCGCCCTAATTTTTGCGACTACGAGATAATGAATCGAGTCAATGTTCGGGTCTCTTTAGGACCTCACATTTATGACGTCCGAAAAATGTCGGCCGTCGACCAGCACGTGGTCCATCTGTGAGCAAGTTTCCCCACTCGGGTGTCGCCAGGTGTGTTTTTGGATATTCTTACTTATGGTCGGGACAGGCAAAATTACTTTTCGAAAAGTGCATCCAAAATTCTCATTTTTTTCTCTGTAAGTTTGGTCAACTATTTGTCTATCAATGGTCCAAATTTGGGAAAGATCGGGTCATTCTACATGAGGTTAGAAATATTCTAGTAAAAGGTATTATTTATCCTGATTTATTGATTTATATCGAGCACTGAAGAAGGTTCCAACAAGGGCCGAAACGTTGGCGAAGATTTAAAAGAATCAACGCAAGGTTATTTTTGACTGTAATGCTGAAAAATGTCTACGGTTTATTTATCCAATAGCCAACTTTGGACTGTTATAACTCCGGATCGAGTGAACCAAATGCAAAAACATTTTGAGCGTTTATGACTTATATCATGAGTTGAAAAACGTTTCACTTAACTTTACTTAACTATTAGAATATGTTTCAAATAAAACGCCAAATTAGTCAAAAATTCAACATCGCTTTAAAATTCAAGACGGTAATAAGAGTTCATTTAAATTCCTTCTATAAATTCCTTGTACATAAATATGTTTTGGAAGAAAGTAATAAAATATCCGGCAATAAATTGAAACAAGTTATGGGTTGCATGTTAAAAATAGACCAATTTACTAAAAATTCATATACATAATCAATTAAATTGCTCTAACTTCTTTTCTAAATTGCTCTAACTTTCTTTTCTGCTAAGTTAAGTCAAACGCTTTCGATAGCTCGTTAAATAAATCATGAATGCTCAAAATGTATGCAACGAAATTTCATGGTTCATGGAATCTATAAAAGTTCAAAATTGTTCAATAGTTGACCAACTTACTGTGAAAATTTGAAAATTAAGAGTCTGCCATCTTAGGTATTGCTTCCTTGGTGAATAGACGCTCGGGATATACCTCCTCAATCTGGCTGAAGTCAGATGGACAACGCAGTGCCCACTGCGCAGGCTGCACTACCGACTAAGCACAGAATTCTTAGCTAGCGGTCTTTGACATCGATTGAACCGTGGAAGCATGATGTAGTTACTTGTGAGGGCCAGAGTTGTGTAGGACACTCTTTTTATCGAATGACCGTTTGTAGCCCGATCATCTATCGTGCCTAAGATGCATCTCTTTTGGGTTTTCAGCTACAGTGTAAAATAATGTAGCGATTTTTATGAAATTTGGCGTAAATTGTTAGGCCAATTTTACCGATTTTTTGTAGAGTTACAGCTGTACTTCTGTATTCCGATTATTTGCGAATACAGGCTTTAATAGCCGATATGAATCACATATTAAGACCTATCTGAGCGTTTAGGACTTCTATTTCCGCGAAGACTGGCGCTCGAGCCTAGCTATTTAGCACTGTAGTTGGAGGAAATGCCAATGCAGAACCCGTAGCTTCCGGGAAGGTAAGCCCAGCTCCCTGGGTTAGTGGGTTGGTGTCAGGCCCTGCGAGCCAGCCGTAAAAAAGACTAGCATCGGAAAATCAACAAGAGAAGAATGCGAACCGATACCAATGGCGACGACCACAGCGACGAAAAGGGACTTGCGATTGGAAGCTCGGTACGTGGAACTGCAGATCTCTCAACTTCATCGGGAGCACCCGCATACTCGCCGATATACTGAAGGACCGCGGGTTCGGAATCGTATCGCTGCAGGAGGTGTGTTGGACAGGATCTATGGTGCGAACGTTTAGAGGTAATCATACCATCTACCAGAGTTGCGGCAACACACGTGAGCTGGGAACAGCTTTTATAGTGATGGGCGACATGCAGAGGCGCGTGATCGGTTGGTGGCCGATCGACGAAAGAATGTGCAGGTTGAGGATCAAGGGCCGATTCTTCAACATTAGCATAATAAACGTGCACAACCCTCACTCCGGAAGCACTGATGATGACAAAGACGCATTTTACGCGCAGCTCGAACGCGAGTACGACCGCTGCCCAAACCACGACGTCAAGATCATCATAGGGGATCTAAACGCTCAGGTAGGCCAGGAGGAGGAATTCAGACCGACGATTGGAAAGTTCAGCGCCCACCAACTGACGAACGAAAATGGCCTACGCCTCATCGATTTCGCCGCCTCCAAGAACATGGCCATTCGTAGCACCTTCTTCCAGCACAGCCTCCCATATCGTTACACCTGGAGATCACCACAACAAACGGAATCGCAAATCGACCACGTTCTGATTGATGGACGGCACTTCTCCGACATTATCGACGTCAGGACCTATCGTGGCGCTAATATCGACTCTGATCACTACCTGGTGATGGTTAAACTGCGCCCAAAACTCTCCGTTATTAACAACGTACATTACCGGCGGCCGCCCCGGTACGATCTAGAGCGACTGAAGCAACCGGATGTCGCCACCGCATACGCGCAGAATCTCGAGGCAGCGTTGCCAGACGAGGGTGTGCTCGATGTGGCCCCTCTAGAGGACTGCTGGAGTACAGTCAAAGCAGCCATCAACAACGCAGCCGAGAGCACTATCGGGTACGTAGAACGGAGTCGACGAAACGATTGGTTCGACGAGGAGTGTAGAGCGGTTCTGGAGGAGAAGGATGCAGCGCGGGCGGTAATGCTGCAGCATGGAACCCGACAGAATGTGGAGCGATACAGACAGAAGCGGAAGCAGCAGACCCGTCTCTTCTGGGAGAAAAAGCGCCGCCTGGAAGAACCGGAGTGCGAGGAAATGGAACTGCTGTGCCGTTCACAGGAAACACGTAAGTTCTATCAGAAGCTCAACGCATTCCGCAAAGGCTACGTGCCGCAAGCCGAAATCTGCAGGGATAAGGACGAGAGCCTCCTGACGGACAAACGTGAGGTGATCGAAAGGTGGAAGCAGCACTTCGACGAGCACCTGAATGGCGAAGAGAATGTAGGCAGGGAGGACCAAGGCAGCGGAGGAAATGACTAAGTTGGCGCAGCAGAGGACGGGAACGAACCAACTCCCACGCTGAGGGAAGTTAAGGATGCCATCCACCAGCTCAAAAACAACAAAGCGGCTGGTAAGGACGGTATCGCAGCAGAACTCATCAAGATGGGCCCGGAAAAGTTGGCCACCTGTCTGCACCAGTTAGTAGTCAAGATCTGGGAAACCGAACAGCTACCGGAGGAGTGGAAGGAAGGGATAATCTGTCCCGTCCATAAGAAAGGTGACAAGTTAATGTGTGAGAACTTTCGAGCGATCACCATTTTGAATGCCGCCTACAAAGTGCTATCCCAGATCATCTTCCGTCGTCCTTCACCTAAAGTAAATGAGTTCGTGGGAAGTTACCAAGCCGGTTTCATCGACGGCCGGTCGACAACGGACCAGATCTTCACCGTACGGCAAATCCTCCAGAAATGCCGTGAATACCAGGTCCCAACGCATCACCTGTTCATCGACTTCAAAGCGGCATACGACAGTATCGACCGCACAGAGCTATGGAAAATTATGGACGAGAACAGCTTTCCCGGGAAGCTGACTAGACTGATAAGAGCAACGATGGATGGTGTGCAGAACAGCGTAAGGATTTCGGGTGAACTATCCAGTTCATTCGAATCTCGACGGGGACTACGACAAGGTGATGGACTTTCCTGCCTACTATTCAACATCGCCCTGGAAGGTGTTATGCGACGAGCCGGGCTCAACAGCCGGGGTACGATCTTCACGAAATCCAGCCAATTTGTCTGTTTTGCGGATGACATGGATATTATTGCTAGAACATTTGGAACGGTGGCAGAACAGTACACCCGCCTGAAACGTGAAGCAGCAAAGGTCGGACTGGTGGTGAATGCGGCTAAGACAAAGTACATGCTGGTAGGCGGGGCTGAGCGAGACAGGACAAGCCTTGGCAGCAATGTTACGATAGACGGGGATACTTTCGAGGTGGTAGAAGAATTCGTCTACCTCGGTTCCTTGCTAACGGCGGACAATAACGTGAGCCGTGAAATACGAAGGCGCATCATCAGTGGAAGTCGTGCCTACTATGGGCTCCAGAAGAAACTGCGGTCAAAAAAGATTCACCCCCGCACCAAATGTAACATGTACAAGACGTTAATAAGACCAGTGGTTCTCTACGGACACGAGACATGGACGATGCTCGAGGAGGACCTGCAAGCACTCGGAGTTTTCGAGCGACGGGTGCTAAGAACGATCTTTGGCGGCGTGCAGGAGAACGGTGTGTGGCGGAGAAGGATGAACCACGAGCTCGCTGCACTTTACGGCGAACCCAGCATCGAGAAGGTGGCCAAAGCCGGAAGGACACGGTGGGCAGGGCATGTTGCAAGAATGCCGGACAACAACCCTGCAAAGTTGGTGTTTGCTAACCATCCGGTTGGTACAAGAAGGCGTGGAGCGCAGAGAGCACGATGGGAGGACCAGGTGGAGCGTGATCTGGCGAGTGTTGGGCGTGACCGAGGTTGGAGAGCTGCAGCTGCAAATCGAGTATTATGGCGGCAAATTGTTGATTCAGTATTATCATGAATTTGATGTTAACTAAATAAATGAAATGAATTAAGACCTATCTGAGCGTTTAGGACTTCTATTTCCTACCATCTTTCCCTTAGGTTACTCGTAGTTTTCGACCGGTACCACGAGGAGGTAGGGATAGGCTTGACTTGCTAAGGATCACAAAATGGTGTCTGTAATCCGCCTTTACCGAGATCCATGTGAAGCAACTCCACGAAATTACAAATGATTTGAAAAAAGTACCTAATCCAAAACGTTAACAAAACAACCTTAAATGTCACATAATAATGCCCGAAGATCATTGTTCTGCCATAAATGATAAAATATTCATCGGTGATGTTAGCTTTGATAATCCAAAACACAAAATGTCAAGTTCCTTTCTTCCCCAAGCACAAAAAGAACAAATTCATAACTGGAATCCGACAAGCATAGGAACTCCCCCTATATTGCTCAATTAAATTGTTACCGATTGCCACCAACAACAAAGGGACATGTTCCAAACCTAACCTCACCCATCAGCAAAACACCAGCAGCTCTCCCATCAGTAGTACTATCCAACCTGCCTGCCTAGTCGCACTTCTACTCACAATGACAAACAAAACCATTCCCCGATCGGATCTCGTTATTCCGCCACAACGCTAACCCCGTGTTTGAGGGGTAGGAGGCAAACCGCATCTCTCTCAAATTAGGCAACTGACAAGTTCCTGGATCGATCGGGGATCGAACCCAGACTTCGGTTATATAAGCCCTTTTGCTTCTTGTCTTTTTTATCCAATCCAGTTAATCGAAGATGGCACATTGGACGTGTTACCCAGCTTCTCTAATAGCACATGACATCGAACAGCCAACCAACCGTCCGACTGACCGGAGACGTCGACGACAATGGCGATGGACGGCGCAAGCGAGGAGATGTATTTCAACCGATTACGAAAATCATAAATGTTGAAAGATCAAGTGCATGTTAAAAATTTGCATTTCGAATGCTGTGGTGCTGCATGCACTCGAACAAACGACAACGACCAGCTCTAGCAGCTTGGCCGGAGCAACGATTGTGTTTGTTTGGTTTTTTGCTGCTAGGCTCTTTCTACAGCTACAATATGACTTCCATAGAAATAATCTAACCGGTCCGGGATCTGTGTGTGTCTCTCTCTCGGTTCAACACATCAGAGCTAGTGGAGCTAGTCGTCGATTCGTTCGTTCGGTTGTTGCACACAATCATTATTTTATTGTAAATTAATTGACGGGGTTCTTAGATTTCTAATGGAATGCTTGTATGTACGCTTTTTTCGCTTTTGAAGAGCTGGTCGTTTGTTTATGGCCGGCATATCCCGATTCCACTTGATCGATTGAGGTTAGGTCGCAAAATGTATGTGGAGTTGAGATCTAGGCATTCAATAATGAGCTGCTTTTGACATCCTTGTAGGCAGCGCGACCCTGGTAAGATAGCCTGTCGAAGCCATTCAACACTACGAAAAATGAAGTAAGAAATAGAATATACGAACGATACTCTTGGAAACAGACCCGGCAACGAAATAAGGACTATGGTTGGAAACTCGGTACCTGGCGAGAATTACCTGCCCGCGAGTAACTATAAAGTGAACGTGCCAACCCTTAAGCCATTGAGTCGGGGAGTCTCTGTGGTACTCCCGACTGACCTATCTAATACCTACAGGTTAATGTGTCGAAGACAAGGTACATGGCGGCATAAGGGCTCTAAGGAGGATTTAACACACAGGCCATCCGATTCTTTATCGACGGTGATTACTGGTGGGCTCACTAGTAGGCCATCCCTTATTTTGCAAAAATTAGAAATGTTATAAGTTCGTTAGTGGAAAATGATCGTTTTAGCTAAAAAATGATCGTGTCAAAATTTGAAGTCTCAAGGCTAAGTGGTCCCTCAAGGGGCCTAAAGTTGTCAAAAAAAATTGTATGGGACCAAAAAAACATCAAATTTTTTTCGACGAAACAAATACGCTATTCCACTAAAACCGAAGATTTTAGGACCTTAAGGGCCAAAAATGTGCTTAGATTTGCGATATCTCTACTCGTTTCCAAGATATTGACCAAAAACAACCGAAAAATCAGCATTTTTGGCCATTTTTTTAGATTCCGAAGAAAACCTACCCTATTTTGTTCAATAACTCAAAAACGAGTAGACATATCGCAATTCTAAGCACATTTTTGGCCCTTAGGGTCCTTAAATCACCGGTTTGAGTAGATTAGCGTATTTTTTTGTCGAAAAAAATTTCATGTTTTTTTGGTCCCATACAATTTTTGACAACTTTAGGCCCCTTGAGGGACCACTTAGCCTTGAGATACGGACTTCAAATTTTGACACGATCATTTCTTAGCTAAAACGACCATTTTCCAATAACGAACTTATAACATTTCTAATTTTTGCAAAATAAGGGACGGCCTAATCAATAAACGTTACATTGTAAAATCTACACCGAAATATTTTATTTGATGACCGAATAAAACATGGTGTCAGAAGTAGTCGTGGACTAAAAAGTGTTTTCCGACGTCATTTGTATATCGTGGAAGTGTTTTTGAGGTATTGTTCGGTCCGAGTGGCGGGAAAATCAGCAGCAGCAGCGATTGCGGAAAGTTGTGCAGTGAAGAGCAAGCTTGTTGGATCCTGTCGTACGCCATATTTTTTTCGCTATCGTTTCGGACTCGAGTGTTTTCCCGGAAGTGATGATGATGATGATGATGATGATTGTGTACCCACCATCAGCGCAAGGATTACCTATGGCTGCAGAGTCATACCGGAACGGAATGATCTACCTGATGGTTTGTTGTAGCAGGGTAAGCTAAATTCACTGGAGACCTTCGGAAAACAACATGATAATTGTTATCTCGTGACAAAGTCTGGCCACCCCACGAACATTTGCCCGGAAACCAGTTCATTTAACTTCCTTAGGCCACCCCTCCGAAATCCCCATATATGTCATGTTCAAATATAAAAAGTAATAATAAGGAACGAACTCACCGGGTAATCCTGACCAGCTGGTTTTCTATGTTTGGCTTTGGTCTCAGCATGCAACCGGTCCAACCATATTACATATGCACTCGTTCACACCACTCGCTGATTCTCCGATCGTCCATCGAAGAATCCGAAAAAATACATAAGCGAGAGTACCCGACGCACTGAAAAACAATCTCTTGGATACTAGCATTTCCGAACTCGGAATAACGACGAACACGAGCACCACGATGCGGGCAATGTGGTCTCTTGCCACCGAGCCATCGTCGATCGTTTACACAAAGTGCGAACAAAAAACCCAAAGAAAAATACGAAAACGCGGGAACGACGAAATGCGGTAAGTTTCAGCCTCCGCGCCCTGACGACCGACGACCGTTCCTCGAGTGTTTTCCCGGAAGTATGAATAAACTGGAAGAAAATGGATGCATATCAGTTTTCGCGTTTTATGGAAATGCAAAGGCAGGCGATGCAGGCGAGGGGATCATTGGAGGACTTTTTCCGCGTCATGATCCTAATCCTTGGCCTCCTTTCGTAGGACAGCCTGGGACTGGGGCTGGCGATGAGGAGAGGGTCACCGATGTGGAACTTGCGGGGATAGCTAAGTCCCTTAGCGTAGGTAAGGCCCCAGGTCCGGACGGAGTTCCGAACCTGGCCTTAAAAGTAGCTATTGCAGAGGCTCCCGAGATGTTCAGGTCTGCTATGCAGAAATGCCTGGACGAGGGAGTTTTCCCAGAAGCTTGGAAGAGGCAGAGCCTGGTACTGTTGCCAAAGGCGGGGAAACCACCCGGAGACCCGTCGGCATATAGACCAATATGCTTGATTGACACGGCGGGGAAGGTGCTCGAAAAGATCATCCTCAATAGAATGTTGCGGTTCACCGAGGGCGAAAATGGTCTTTCGAATAACCAGTACGGCTTCCGGAAGGGGAGGTCCACCGTAGACACTATCTTGTCGGTTACAAAAACCGCCAAGAAAGCACTCGAACCTAAGAGGAGGGGAATTCGCTTTTGCGCGGTAGTAGCTCTGGATGTAAGGAATGCGTTTGATAGCGCCAGCTGGTCTGCTATTGCCGATGCGCTCTTGCGTCTGGGGATACCGGAGTACCTGTACAAGATTCTCGGAAGTTACTTTCAGAATCGTGTACTAGTCTACGACACGAAGGTGGGTCGGAAGTGCTTTCACATAACCTCAGGAGTCCCGCAAGGTTCCATCCTGGGTCCGGTGTTATGGAATGTCATGTACGACGAGGTGTTGAGGTTAGAGTACCCAGTGGGAGTGGTGATTGTCGGATTTGCCGACGACATTACGCTCGAAGTCTACGGTGAAACGATCGAGGAGGTAAAGTTGACTACCAACCACTCGATCAAGGTTGTGGAGGCGTGGATGCGGTCCAGGAAACTGGAGCTGGCTCACCACAAGACAGAGGTGACGGTTGTTAACAACCTGAAGTCGGAGCAGCAGACGGAGATCAGTGTAAGAGAGTGCACTATCCTGTCAAAGCGCTCCGTCAAACACTTGGGCGTGATGATCGACGATAAGCTTACCTTCGGTAGCCACGTCGATTATGCCTGTAAAAGAGCCTCCACAGCTATTGCGGCACTGTCCCGGATGATGTCCAATAGCTCTGCGGTGTACGCCAGTAAGCGCAAGCTTCTGGCTAGTGTTGCTACATCCATACTTAGGTATGGCGGCCCGGCGTGGGGCACCGCGCTAAGTACTAAATCCTACCGACGGAAGCTGGAAAGTACTTACAGGCTTATGTGCCTGAGGGTTGCGAGCGCGTACCGTACCGTGTCACACGACGCTCTTTGCGTCATTACTGGTATGGTGCCTATCAGCATTCTTATCAGTGAGGACATGGAGTGCTTCGAAATGCGCGGCACAAGAGGCATACGCAGGACTGTCAGGATGGCCTCTATAATGGTCAAATGGCAGCGTGCGTGGGACAGTTCCACCAAAGGAAGGTGGACCCATAGGTTGATACCGAGGGTAGATAGTTGGATTAATAGGCGCCATGGGGAAGTTACATTCCACCTGACACAGGTCCTTACAGGTCATGGTTGCTTTCGACAGTATCTACACCGTTTCGGGCATGCGGATTCTCTCGTTTTGTTCGTGTGCCCGCGTTTTCGCACAATGCGTGACCACATGCTTGCCACATGCGGGGAGGACACAAACCCGGACAACTTGGTCCAGAGGATGTGTAGGGATGAGTTTGGCTGGAACGCCGTTTCAACGGCTATCACCCATATCGTCTGGGAGCTACAGAGGAGGTGGCGCGTGGACTCGGAGAGTGACTAGTCCAGATGCAGTACAAGAGGTGGTCCAGGGGTTCGGAGTCGGCTTCGTAGGTCATACCGGTGCCCTGCGGTCGAGATCGACCCTTACAGCGATTATGTGGCCGCGGAGAGGAAGTCCGGGTAGCGGTGCTGTCGTGGCGTCAGTCTACTGGGTTGGATCTGAGCCCGCGGTTGGAAAGGGGTCCCCGGCAAGGGTCGGGGTAGGTGAGACCCTGCTGTCTGCAACCTACGGATGCATCTGATAGGGCCTGAAGGGTAGTGATGGGTCCTTTGCGGGCAGGTCAGATCGGGTTGCATGTGGGCATCAGTTCTCAGCAGTAGGGCGCGGGCGGTTTTGACCCTGCCCGCCTTCCGAGGACAAAGGGAGTGGCGAGGAGCACTCGTGAAACTGGCTAAGCGCCAGCATGCTACCGTGATGGACTCTCCAAAGAGAGTCATCGATGTTCGTTGCTGCAGGCTACGCAGCTAATCTTGAGGGTGCGATGTGCACTAGCCCCTCTCTGAAGCAATACCTTCTTGGTGGTTCCGGAGAGACGTAGGGTTTGGCGACCATAGGAATGGTTTAGTGGGTACGAGGAGAGAGTAGTCCTGGCTTTTACTAGTGTTGTAGAAGACGGCCTCAGACCTACACTACCCTAACCTTCTGTTAGGGTGTCTGTTGAGCAGATTATCCCCCTATGGTTTAGAAAAAAAGGCCCCAGGACTGTAGTTCTGCTGCCCCGTCGGTCTACTGAGTTGGATTTTAGCCCGTGGTTGGAAAGGGGTCCCCGACAAGGGCTGGGGCAGGTGGAGACCCTACTGTCAGCAACCTTCTGGTGCAGCTGATAGGGCCTGCAGGGTAGTGATACCCTTGCCTTCAGCAGGTCAGATCTGGTTGCACGTAGGCATCAGTTCTTGATGTCTGCAAAACACTTGGGTGCGGGCGTGGGGTTGACCCTGCCCGCCTTCCGAGGACAAAGGGAATGATGAGGACCCCTCGGGAAACTGACTAAGCGCTATCATGCTGGACTCTCTAAAGCGAGTCATCGATGTTCGTTGCTGCAGGCTACGTAGCTAACCTTGAGGGTGGAATGTGCACTAGCCCCTCTCTAAAGCAATGCCTTTTTGGTGGTTCCAGAGAGACGAAAGATTTGGCGATCGTGGGAATGTTGTTTAGTGAGGCAAGGAGAAAGTAGTCCTGGCTTTTTCTTTTGTCACAGACAAACAGACGTAACACTTCGAACATTATTCGATTCAAATCATAGTCACGAAAACATATTCGCCCAATGCTAAAAGGCCTATGTTTGGCCGACCACCAACTAGGTGGCGGTAGTGAGCAAACGTCAAACTCGAACAAAAACGATTCGAGCGCCACGGTTGGGCAGTTGGCCAACTATCAAATTTTGAAAAAAGACCGTTAAATCGGTGTACGATGTGAATTATCAGAGTGTTACGTCTGTTTGTCTGTGCTGTGTCTGTGCTTTTGTTGTAGAAATGTAGAACACTGCCTTAACCCGACACTACCCGGACCTTCCTGTTCGCGTGTCTTTTCAGCAGACTTTCCCCTATGGTATTTTTGCATACCGGATCAGAATAGTACAAAAAAGTTGTTCAATCCTTCTAAAAGATATTATCCTGCATTTTGTGCTCACTTTTCTCGATATCCATGTGCCAACAAGAAAACTAAAAGAATGTACAAATCCAGGATTGTTGTGGCTAAACAGAGCTTCCTGTCAATTCGTATTTTAATTGTTATGTTGATGAACGCTATTCATATCGGGTGTTCTTTCCATACTCTCGTTTCTCGCCAAATGCCAAAGCAGACGTCGCCTCACATCGAGTGTGCAATGTGCATGCATGAATGCAGCAGCCAGCGCCAACAACGTGTTTCTGCTTGCGGAAGGTCAAGTTGCACCGTATCACTCAACGCTGGCTGATGGCAGCGAGGGAGACCAGAAACGAAGCAACATGTGTTTGCTTTTGGCTTCCTTCTCCTGCCGCAGCATGTGGTGCGTAGTCCGTCCGTAGTGTTTTGAAGAACGTCAAATTTCGTCCGACCAGCTGCGATGCATCATCGTCATCTTGTCGTCGTCGCCGCAGCCTGGCCGATTCGCTCGTTTCGAGTGCAAATAAACACCGACTGGACTGCGGATGCGAAGATGTCAATGTCCGACACTCGGGTTCGGTCCGGTCCGCGTGTTGATCGCCGGTCGGGAAGATCGGGACGCGCGCTCAACTGACTCGTTCGATGGTGGTAAGGGGGTTGGGAGGTGGTCTATCTTTCGATCCATCTATCAAGTTCACATGTTATAAATTATTTTATTACTCTTCTGTCCAGAGACGAAGACGGTGGTCAAGACGTGACGCGGGCTCACCAATACTTGAAGAGCGCCGCATCATTTATTGACGAATCACCAAGCAGCCCAAGAAGTCGAAGAATAGAGCAACGACAACAACAGCAAGGGGAGCATGACCGAACCTCGCGTCTCACATACGCGCGCATGCAGGGGTTTGGAGAGGGAAAGAGAGTGATAGATGATGGACCAAAATGGATGGACCCCCCGATCTGCGCTGCTCGTCGTTTGGACCTCTCCTCGTCGGGACCCGTCTTTTCGTGCGAGAAGCCAGCAGCAGCACACACTGCGGCATATTGATGGCGGCGGGTGCGCGCGAGGCTCGAACGGAAATGGCGAAAATAGGCGGTTATAAAACGTTGATTACTGTTATAAAAAGATCGGGGTTTCTTTTGCCTGGTTTTTCGTTGCGTCTTGTGCTTTTTTGTTTAGAGATCGAAGCTGATGATGGTCGTCGGCCAACAACTGCTCTCTTGTCGATGGAAGCTACCGAGCGGACCGAGCGGGGCCTACATTTGTGCCATTTAAAATCGTCGTTGTCGTCGTCGTAGCTGCTGTCTTGTTGCGCTCACACAAGTTGATTAAATTGTAGATTTAGATGTTGTTCTTGAAATCTAGCGGAATGGTTTCCGGTGGCGGCTCCACTCCGATAGACGAAGTCGGATGGTAGCGCAGATAATTGAGAAACTGCAATGAGGAGCCACTTGTAGAGGGCGCTAGGTTTACTGGAACTGAGAAACCAATTTACTGAGGATTGGGGTCTACCTCAAAACAAGGTATTCATCATGACCATGTTTCCACGTATTTGCGACCTTAAAAAACTATAAACGTGATAAAGCCGACATTTTTCCAGCTATTTATGTAAAAAAATTCTTAACCTAAGTCAAAAAGTAACATTTCCTGAAATACAAATTAAACCTGAAGGCAATGTGCGAAAACGCAAGCAAACGAACAAAGTATTTTCCAGCTTACCAGCTTTCGGTACTTAGCGTCGTGCCCCACCCGGGCCACCTTAGTATGGATGAGGCGACACTAGCCAAAAGTTTGCGCTTACTGGCGTACACCGCAGAGCTATTGAAGATTATCCCGGACAGTGCCACTATAGCTGTGGGTGTGGAGGCTCTTTGCAGCCATAATTAACATGGCTACCCAAGGTAAGCTTATCGTCGATCATCAGCCCCAAGTGTATTACGGAGCGCTTCGTAGTAATGGTGCAATCGCCTACACTGATCACCGCTTGCTGCTTTGACTTTCGGTTGTTCACAACCATCACCTCAATTTTGTGGTGAGGCAACTCCAGTTTCCTGGACCTCATCAACGCCTCCACAACTTTAATCGAGTGGGTGGAATTCAACTTCTTGGATCGACCTCAACACCTCGTCGTATATTGTAACCGTTCGTTCCAACGTGCTTTCCGGTAACGTTAGCAGATGGCTTATGCGCCACTCCGGAAGGAGACCATCTACCTGTTTTCAGGGTTGCCCGGCCTGAGACCTCTCGAGGGATTTTTGGGTCCAATTACTGGACAGAAAGCACGAAGCACGTCTGGCTACGTCGTTGCAACACCAAGACCCTCCCTTGGATTTTACTACAGACTGTTAAACTAAATAAAGACAACCTAGCCGATAGTCTAGACCACCTTTACGCCTGTTCTCATCACTGGCTGGCTGTACACGTAAACCCCTCACTGATTTCGGGAAGATTAGGGAGAAGTCCTTGGTTGGATTCGGAGCCAACCTCCCCAGTAAAATTAATTAAAGGAACAAACTACAAAACGACACCGAGTAACATAAAAACCTCCCCTACATTACCTCTTCTCGCTCAAAAAACTCAAACACAGGTCGGTTTGTCTGTGGTATCCTTGCTGTTTTATTCAAAAGACACTCATCTCCACTTCAGCAAATTCATTCCTATATTTAATTCGTAGGCCTACTTTACCGACATTAAACTTTCTATCTCCTTCTCTTACTCTATATGTACATACTCTCCAATTTGTTAACCTAGCTTTCTAATGTTCTCCTATCACGTGCTCTTGTGCGGTGTGGGCATTCACTTGAACGAACGACTAAGTCAGACCAAAAATAGCCGCCGCCACGCGTCTCGAACCAACAATCGGGAGCGGGCAAAAAAACTACACCATGCGCATGGGACTTTCACTGTTATGCATGCATTTACTCACGGTACCATATCAGCACGACGGAGACGGATGATCGCCAGACGATGACTCTGCTCGGCTCACCGACGCTGTGGACGCTGTCGTCGGGGCGCGCGTCGGGGGACGCTGCGGCTCTACAGCGCTTCTGACCGACGCTGCGAAACGCTGGGTGGGTTCTACGGTGCTGAGGTGCGGCGCGTCGGGGGACGCTGCTGACTTACGACACTTTCGGGCACGCGTGCGCGCTTTCCTGTCGGACAACGGACGTCTACGCTTCACGCTACTTCCAGGCGCCGTCGGCGCCTCACACACGATTTGTGGGCTTCTACTTTCACTCGCGGTCGTCACCGTAAGCGGGAAAAAACTGTTGCTGTTCGCTGCTGCCTTCTGCCCTGTCTGGGGCGCGGAATTGACGGGCGCGGCCCCCTTCGGCCACGTGTTGCACTGGCCGGGATCTTCGAAGCTGCAGAGTGGGGTCAGGAATAGTCTCAACGGAAATGGTGAGGTGGCGGGCTTGGCACGCTTGCCACAAATTTGGTTGGTTTTCCACACTCGCACACTTCCTAGCACTAGCACGGTTTTCTTGCAATAGCTTAACACGATTTACTAGCCTCAATGGTTTGATCTTTGGCTATCTGGACTAACACCTCACGACGCGAAACACAAGCTAAACTACTCCTGCCTCTTCCACAATGCAGGGAGGGTCTTGGTGTTGCAACGACGTAGCCAGACGTGCTTCGTGCTTTCCCAAGTAACATTTTAAGATTTGTTCGGTTCTACAAGAGATCTTCATGATCAATTTTATAAAACTTGCAATAAAACTGAATCATACATCAAAACCTCTTGATAACCTCTTTAAGAGTATCTTCCGGCTAAGTGGACCACTCTCGGAGAGGTTTTGCAAACCGCATTAAGAGTAGCAATAAACCCGTTTTAAAAGCTGGTTGAAATATTTCCCATTCTCGATTGTTGTTGTTTTTTTTTTCAACAAAAACTATGACAGCTCAAGATGCAGAGAAGTTTCTTCGATGGCACGTAAAGTTCAGGAGGATACATCATTCGTAAGTAGAAAGCGATTATTTCAAAGTAGTATTTTAGTAGTTATTGTGCTGGTAGGCTTATGCGCATTCGAATTTACCGTGAATATTGGGGTTGCAGAATCATAAAATTAATGCGCTTCGAAAAAAGTGAATTTTATCATCTTGGAATGAAATAAATCAATTTGTGAATTTAATAAAACTATCCCGAATCACAAGAAAACTCAGCAGAGAGAGTTTATTTATATGAGCATGTTGTGGAAATGGTGGCAAACTATCAATTCATTGCTAATTTGAGCAAAATTAACTATTTTCCATTCACGTTAGCTAATTCTTCAATATGGCGACAACCATAATCAGCGAAAATAAAACGAAAGCAAGTTTACTTTTATGATGACCGCAATAAACCTAGAAATGTCGTAGTTCTGCTTTTCCACCAACAGATGTCGTTACTACTCGAACGGATCGCCATCTGTTGAGAGTTTTAACAGTTTTATTGTGGTAATAATGATTACCAGAAGGTCTACAAATCGGAAAGTTTTGTTTACTCTTATAATCTATATTTATGGATATCTTCAAGTATACTATAAAACATTTTATCAATGGTTTTCATAAAAGCAGTCATAAAACTGCGAGTTTTAATTATTGCTGTAATAAAACCCTAATAAAAACCAAACAAAACTAATCAGCAATGAAATTGTTACTTGGGTTCTGTCCAGTAATTGGACCCAAAAATCCTTTCCCTCGAGAGGTCTCAGGCCGGGCAACCCTGAAAACAGGTAGATGGTCTCCTTCCGGAGTGGCGCATAAGCCATCTGCTAACGTTAGCGGAAAGCACGTTGGAACGAACTGTTACATTTGGCGCCCAACAATACAAGGCTTTTTTTCCTTTCGTTTAACTTTGAAATTTGCTTATTTTTTTTTTGTTTCTTCATATTGTCTTAGTTTCCTTTCTTTTTTCCTTAATTTACATTTACATTCATTACATTTTGGTTTTTTTTTGTTGTTTGCATTAGCTACTTTGTTGAATTCGTTAATATTTTTATTTTTCATTGAAGTTGAGCTAAATTTGAATTTAAAATGAGTCGAACATTCCCTCGTGCGGAAGACTTGAATCATGAGGAGTTAGATTTTGAACTCCAAATCCGCAATGAACCCGAAGAAGTCTTTAAACTTGATCTAACCGCGAAACAGAGGCGCTTACGAAATCTATTCAAAAATTACCAAAAAGAGGGACGTAACTATCAATCACCTTTCAACATTTTCGATGAGTATTCCCACATTGAAGGTGTGTGGGGCGACATAGTGATAGTGTACGCCACTCTACCTTCTTGACCCTGAGCAGTGCACATCAGTGTGAGTGCAACAGTGTACAAGGTAAGACGTGTGTTCCCAGTAGCAGGCGTAATGGGTGATTTCCCGGTTATCGGCTGAAGTTGCACATTGGCGACCGTGGCAGGTTTTGGCTACAGATTCAATTACTGTAATAGCATGTAAAACAATTGGCCAGTTCCGTGGAAATCACCCATTGCGTGGGGAAAGTTCAAAACGCAAACCAGACCAAAACGGATGACAAAGTAGGTGAAAGAGAGAGAGAGCGAGTTAAGAGGACCGCAGTGTATTTGTTATGTGTTCTGTAAGTGTGCGTTTTGAGGACCGCGCTTGGAAAAGGGCGAGTTTTGAGGACCGCCAGCCTGAACCTACGTTGAAAATCCGCATCGAGTTGGGAAAAAATTCGAAGCTATAAATAAAAAAGCGTGTTTTGAGGACCGCATTGAAAAATAGCGAGTTTTGAGGACCGCCAGATTGTGCTTTTGAAAATCTAAAGGGAAAAGTAGATTGATCAACGAAAATCTTTTACGCGATATGCTAACTATAGTTCAAGAGAAGCAGAATACTTAATGAGCAGTGACGACACCCTTATTCTTGTTTTCGATCGAATCCATTTCAGAACGTATTTCCTTTTACGCCAGCAAAATCTTCTGATTCGAACGGACCAAATACGTCCGAAAGCGGATACGCCCGTAAACAAGAATGGGGGTGACAAAAAGCTGCATGAGAGTACGCATGCAAAAAAAAAATGACACGTCAACGAAACAAGAGCGAATGAAAATGGAAAAGACATAGAACACACGGGAAAACAAACGCATACAAATGTTAGTTTATCTCATCCTGCTCTGAGCTCAGGACTGCATTTTGAATCCAGAATTTGAATACATAGAAATGATGTTCGCATGACGCCCCAAGAAAAGGCAACTACAGGCCAAGTTGTGTACCAAGTTACAACGTAAAGATGTTTCAAAAGAACTCAGAAGAAAGATTCGAATGAGCTAAAATTACTCAAATCTGACAGCTTTGGTTTTTCAGTGTACTGTTCACTCACAGTATGACTCTGTGTGGGTGAGCATACGAAGAACAAAGCATAAAGTAGGTTTCATTCTTTTCGGTAGCTCGAAGCAAGTGAACGTTCAAGCTCGGAAAAATTCAGACGGAACTGTACCATTTTTAAAGACAAGTTCGAAAAGTTGGTGCTTTCAAACAACGCTGTGGATTTTCCTTCGTTTTGTTTCGATCAAGTAATAGTTACGATCCAAAGCAACGACAAAAGAAAAAGAGGCAAGTAAACATACATTTATTTATCGCTTATAGGAGAAACGCGTTTAACGCAGTCGGAATGCCTCGAGCGGGAAAATACGTTCGTGCACCGCCAATCCCTCCGAACAGCGATGAGGAAGAGCCGTTCCGGAATGAGAATATAGCAGGTCTGTTCGTTCGTGCTCCGAATGATCACCAACCCTACGTCGAAGATGAAGGCGCAGATCATCACGATGCAAGCTCATCCACTAGGCCAAATCGTCAGGAAGAACTAGAAGCGCGGATTCTGGAACTGGAGAATGTCATCAAAGAAATGAGTCGTGCACATCATAATTCGCAAGAGGGTCCTGCTAATTCTCCAAGTATTACGCCTACACTGCCGTCGACTGAACCGCCGACTGAACCGTATACCGAACCGTCCAGCGCGTCTTCCAGCGGAAGCCTGATTCGGTGGGACAACATCAAGCCGTTCCCGAAGAATGTTCCGGCTACGAGAATGTGGGAGGCATGGACTCGCTTTTTGGATGATTTCGAAACGGCAGTTTCCCTCTCAAACCTCAGAGATCCGAAGCGTCGCGTTGAGCTTCTCCTTTTGTCCATGGGGGACGAGTTGAAGAGTATCGTGAGAGCTGCAAAGTTGCGGCCTATTGGCAACGATGACAACTGCTATGTACAATTCATCAACAACATCAATCAACATCTTAAGGCAATGACGGATCCTGCAGCAGAACACGAAGACTTCTCTAGAATGGTTCAAGAGGAAGGTGAATCAGCCGTAAAATTCCATGCAAGACTTACGGAAAAAGT
The DNA here is from genome assembly GCF_035046485.1 of Aedes albopictus. Lineage (NCBI taxonomy): Eukaryota > Metazoa > Arthropoda > Insecta > Diptera > Culicidae > Aedes > Aedes albopictus. Next base: position 246,949,171 of record NC_085136.1, read on the forward strand.
ACTTCTGTGTGACTACAGTCCGGTTGATCAGGATCGATTCGTCAGAACCCAGCTCTTGAGAGGCCTTCGCAACCAGGAATTGATAAAGACGGCACGAACCTATAATCATGATTCAAACACAATCGTCCAAGCAGCCACCCGAGCCGAAGCGTTTCAAGCGGAAATGTCAATCACCCTCATTCTTGTTTACGGACGTATCCACTTTCGAACGTTTTTGGTTCGATCGAATCAGTAGGCCATTTGATTTTGCTGGCGTAAACGAGAATGCGTACGATTTTCGTTCGAAAGTGGATTCGATCGAAAACAAGAATGAGGGTGAATGTCCGGAGGCGAGCGACATGCCCTCGTGGTAAGCAACACCAGGTTCAGAGGCACCGAAGTTCAGTATAAGCGCGGATCAAGTTCCCTCCCGGCATCAAGGTATCCGGCCAAGAGATTCAAGTCCGACAGACCAGCAGCCTACCGACCAAACTTCAGCTTGAGTCGCCGTAGCCGATGCCCGAGGTGCTTCAGGTCTTCTCATGGCGGAGATGAATGTCCGGCTCTCAAGAGAAACTGCAACTCTTGCGGTCAACGTGGTCACTTCGCAGCGGCTTGTCGAATGGACCGTGTTAATACAGTGAAAGATGAGCGCCCTGGAACTCCTACGAATGAGGATCGTAAAGAGCAGGTAAAGGAATGAACTGGTGATAAAAGCAAAATCGACAATAAATACTTCGTTACGCAAATGCATACTTACGTTTTTTTTTCGTTGTAGCATATCAATGCCTTGTCCCTGCAGGATGTACTGGTAAATTGTCGCATTGGCTCATCTAGTCCAATCCAATTCCTGATTGATTCTGGGGCGGATGTGAACGTCGTAGGCGGTGAAGATTGGAATAATCTTGCGAAACAGTTTGAGCTGGGCACTGCTTCGCTTGTTCAAAGTTCAACTCCACGGAGCGTTGGTCTGCGAGCATATGCAACAAATAAACCCATGGTAGTAGAGTGCAGTTTCAGTGCTACAGTAGAGGCAGTTGGATACAGTGGCAAGAAAGCAGTTACGGCAGATTTTCTCGTCGTCAGGGAAGGCCAGAGATCGTTGCTAGGAAGAGCTACAGCCAGCGACATGGGTCTGCTTCAAGTCGGAGAAACGGTGAACACCTGTGAGGAATCTTCAGTGTTCCCCAAAATGCCTGGCGTCAAAATAAGGTTCAGCATTGATAATTCTGTTCCACCGGTGCGTAATGCATATTATAATATCCCAGCGGCTTATCGCGAAGAAGCTCGGCGGCGACTGGAGCAAATGGAGGCAAGGGGTATTATCGAAAAGGTCACAACGGCACCCCAGTGGATTAGTGGAATGTCGGCGGTGCCTAAGGGCAAAGATAGCTTCCGCTTGGTGGTGAACATGAGGGCACCAAACAAAGCCATCAAGCGGGAGTATTTCCGGTTACCGCTGATCGATGAGATGAAGGTGAAGTTGCATGGAGCAAAATTTTTCACCAAACTTGATCTGTCCGACGCGTTTTATCATCTCGAACTGAGTGAAGAGTCACGCGATCTAACTACGTTCATATCGGAGACCGGGATGTATCGCTTCACTCGTTTGATGTTTGGTGTCAATTGTGCACCAGAAGTGTTTCAGCGTGAGATGACGCGTATTTTGAAAGACGTGAAGAACAAGGTCGTATACATCGATGATGTTCTATTGTTTGCAGAAACAGTTGAAGAGTTGAGACAAATAGTTGCCCAAGTTTTGCAAATTCTAAGATCAAACAATCTTACGCTCAATGCTTCCAAATGCGAGTACGATCGAACGCGAATCAACTTTCTGGGACACGAACTCAGCGAAAAAGGATTCAACATAGAAGCGTCGAAGGTCAAAGATGTGCAGAAGTTTCGACATCCATCTACCTCGTCTGAACTTCGGAGTTTCCTTGGGCTTGCTTCATTTGTAAGCCCCTACATCAGAAACTTTGCGGAGATATCTGCACCTTTGTGGTCAGTGGTGACAGCGCAGAAGTGGAGCTGGGGTGTAGAACAGGAAAGTGCTTTCGAGCTCGTGAAGCAACGCATCATAGATTCGACGATATCGTTGGGATTCTTCTCTGAGTCGGACAGGACTATCCTATACACGGATGCATCTCCAAGTGCATTGGGTGCCGTGTTGGTGCAGGAGAATTGCCAAGGGATTCCACGTATTATAAGCTTTGCCTCAAAGTCACTGACGACTACTGCGAAAAAGTACGCGCAGAATCAGCGGGAAGCGTTGAGTGCAGTATGGGCAGTGGAGCATTTCTCCTACTTTTTGCTAGGCAGACACTTTACGCTCCGTACAGACGCCCAAGGGATGACATTTATCTTAAACAGAACCCGTGAAGAGTCAAAGCGAGCCTTAACGAGAGCAGATGGTTGGGCTCTACGCCTCAGCCCATATGATTACCAAGTCGAGTACATCAGAGGACATGACAACATTGCGGATTCATCGTCGCGACTGTATTGTGGTGATGATGACGCGTTTGAGGAGGATATTAGTCCATGGGAAGTTTGCCGTCTGGAACTGAACAGCGTCGAGTTCCTCACTGAAGAGGAAATTCGTGAATCCACCGAAAATGATGTCACTCTTATGCAGGTGGCTCAGGCATTGGAGGAACATAAATGGCCAAAAAGTTTAATGAAGTTCAAGTCTGTTGCGGAAAATCTTGTCTTCACTAATGGAATTTTACTGAAGAATGGTTGCCCCGTCATCCCTCAACAGCTTCAAGAAAAAGCATTGGGAATAGCACACCAGGGCCATCCACTTGACGCTAAGCTTAAGAGCATTCTTCGTAGTCGAGTCTGGTGGCCAGGAATGAGCAGTGATGCAGAGAAATGGGTGAAATCGTGCGCCATTTGTGCCGCAAATGGTCGTCCGGAAAGACCACCTCCGATGCGGCGAGCTTTTGCCCCAAAAGGAGTATGGGAAACTATTGCTCTTGACTTTAATGGGCCGTATCAAAAACTAGGGGGCATTTTGATACTGGTTATTATCGATCTCAGGTCTAGGTATGCGATAGCTCGTCCCGTGAAATCAACCAAGTTTGAACACACCAAAGCGGTACTTGATGAAGTTTTTGAGAGGGAGGGTTTCCCAAAGGCTATGAAATCCGATAATGGTCCACCCTTCAACGGGCAAGATTATGCGGAATTTTGCTCTGAACGAGGCATCCAAACAATCTTTTCGACCCCATTCTACCCTCAGCAGAATGGTTTGGTGGAGGGTTTTATGAAGCTTGTGAATAAAGCTATGTGTACCGCACTGTCCACGGGAGCAAGCTACAAGGAAGAATTGCAAGCTGCAGTCCAATCCTACAATGCGGCAGATCATAGCATCACAAAATTGCCTCCAGAAGAGGTATTGACTGGCCGTAAAATAAAGCGTGGACTGCCACTACTGAATTTTGGCAAAGCTGAATATGATGAAAAGTTGCTGGAGGCAAGGGACCGTGAGGCAAAGCTGTCGTCAAAAAAACGGGAGGATGCCAGGCGTGGAGCTAAGCCGGATCAGGTGAAACCAGGTGACACTGTCATCGTCGAACGTCCGTCACGGGCTAAAGGAGAAACTAGGTTCAACCCAAAGCGTTTCACTGTGATGCAGGAGAGTAACGGAAGCTTGATCCTCTGTGATACGGAAGGCCAACAGCTGAAGCGCCACGTCTCGCAGACCAAAAAGGTTCAGCTGTGGCGAGAGACATCATCCGAAGCGGCCAGGGATCACACGGATTCCAATGTTCCTGCCAGTGATGGTGTTCGCGAGCGACCCAGCCGGATGAAGCGACCTCCTTCACATCTCTCCGAATACGTTCGTGGAATTGAAGAACTGTAGATTAAAAGTTGAATTACCATACATGTTTTTTTTAACTGGAATATATGTACCTTTTTCTGCTAGAGAGTTATCTTATTTCTGCTTGAATATCTTGGAATACGCACTGCTAGAAATGTCCTGATTTGAGGGGGCTTTTCTTGGCTCCTGGAGCTTGATATTTTTGCTCTTGATTCTTGAAGAGAATAATCCGAACTGTCATGTCCTTAAAAAAGATTGCTATGATCGTTTTTTTCTGAAAATCTATGCAGCATGTTTCAAGGGTTGCTGCACACGCATTTATTCTATTTAATTGAACCGTTGAACCCACGTTACGTTTATTCATTTCACCAGAGAGAAAGGGGGATGTGTGGGGCGACATAGTGATAGTGTACGCCACTCTACCTTCTTGACCCTGAGCAGTGCACATCAGTGTGAGTGCAACAGTGTACAAGGTAAGACGTGTGTTCCCAGTAGCAGGCGTAATGGGTGATTTCCCGGTTACCGGCTGAAGTTGCACAGAAGGGAGAATTGAGAACCTCGAAAAAGCGTTGGAAAAGAGGGTGGAATCTAAATACGAATCGCGAGTTCTTCACTATTGGTACAGGGTAAAATGGATTCAGGTGGTAGGGGAGGAAGAGAAAAGGAAAAAGAGGGAGTTGGTTCAGGCTATTGAAAGGATTATGGCTAAATTTCAGTTCGGACCTCCGCAATCGCCGACCATTTCAAAAATAAACTCGATTCTACAGGGCGGAACAGATCGAGCAGTTGGTAGACAAGGACAATCGGCTCTAGGTTCACAAACATCTTCAAAATCTCTAGACGAAAACTTCAGCAATCAATTCGAGATGCACAAAGGAGCCTTCGTAGGGACACCCACAAGGTCGTTAGGTGCCATCCCTAAGAGTGCTATAAACGAGGTAAAGGATCGAAATACTCTCTGCGAGACTAGGGTCGAAGGGTTGCGGAACGACTCGGACAGATCAACACACATCTCGATTACTCGGAAAGAATGGGAGGAGATGCAGTCGGTCATAGCAAACTTAGCGGCCAAATTGGCGCAGAGTGAAGCACTGAGACAGCAAACCCACGGTCGGGAGCAAGACAACGGTTGTCGAGAGTCGCCAGCACCACAGAGGAATGAGGCACCCCCGAGGACCGAAATCAACCGAAACAGACGAACTACGAATAGCTACCAGGGTAGTGTGGAAGACGACGACAGCGAGGACGATGTGAGAAGGCCACAACCAGTTTGGGACAACAGACACTTCCAGATAAGTGGGCGTGATTCCGATTACTCCTACGGGAACGGTTGGAACAACTATGCGAACCAGGCGGGGTTGAGGCAACCGGTCGGCAGGTATGCAGGACAAGGACGAGTGGAAAAATGGAAGTTGCGGTTCACCGGCGAACCGAGATCGACGATGACGGTAGAAAACTTTCTCTACAAGGCGAAGAAACTAGTGGAAAGGGAAGGTGTAGCCAGACACATCCTTCTGCGGGATGTTCACATGCTACTAGAAGGGGCCGCTTCTGACTGGTTCTTCACTTTTGTCGATGATCTGAATACGTGGGAAGATTTCGAGACGTCCATCTCCTACAGGTTTGGAAACCCAAATAAGGACCAGGGTATTCGTACAAAAATTCAAGAACGGAAACAACAACGAGGTGAGCCGTTCATTGCTTTCGTGACGGAAATCGAGAAGATGAATCGTTTATTGTCCAAACCACTCTCAAATAGGAGGAAATTTGAAGTGATTTGGGACAATATGCGACAGCATTAGAGATCCAAAATTTCAATCGTGGAAGTTAAGGATCTCCAGCAACTGACACAATTGAACTACCGCATCGATGCAGCTGATCCACAGTTGCAGTCGCAGGGTTCGGAGGTAACTACTGGATTTCAACGACGCCCGATAAACCAACTAGATGCCGATGGGAGTGATTACGAGAGCGATCAGTCCATCAACGCAATCAACACTCGTTCGGCGAACAGTTTCTCTCGAGTGAACAGGTCATCAGCCGAACAGACTACGAGAACAGCACAAAATGGATCGACGCCAGCAAGCTGCTGGAACTGTCAGGGACAAGGCCACATCTGGAGGCAATGTACTCGACCAAGAGTCATCTTCTGTTACGGTTGCGGAAACCTGGGGAGAACAATTCGTAGCTGTGAGCGGTGCTCCAGAACGCCAACCACACAGGTTTCAAACCAGGGAAACGAGCAGTAGGGGGCGATGGGGGGAATTCGTCAAACCCAGTTCAAATAGAAATTCCCAAACAACCAACGAATTTTGACCCTTTTTCTCAAGTTTACCACATAAAATTTCAAAGGACAAAATGTCCCCATATTAAAGTTAAGATCTTTGAGTCTGAGCTCGACGCTCTACTCGACTCTGGAGCGGGGATTAGTATCCTTAACTCCTTAGAAGTGGTGGAACGATACAATCTTAAAATTAAACCAACGGCCATCAAAGTTTCAACAGCCGATGGTTCCGTATACAACTGCCTAGGGTACGTGAACATTCCGTTCACTTTCAAAAAACTGACCAAAGTGGTACCTACCCTAGTAGTACCAGAGATATCAAGGCATCTCATCCTTGGGGTCGACTTCTGGGAATGTTTCAAAATTAAACCAATGATAGATGTGGGTCAAGGGTTTGAGGAAATCGAAACTGTTGGCGCTGCAAACGGTTATCCAACCTGTTTCACCATAGAGCCTTCCGGAGAACCTGTAATTTTGGAGGACGTGGAGGAGGACGAAACTCTGGACATTCCCGTATACGAAGGACCAACCAACTCCATTCCGGACCCTGACGCCATCGAGACCGAACATGAGTTGTCAGACGTCGAGAGGAAACAACTAACGGATGTGATCAAAGGCTTCGAACTGACTTCGGACGGGAAACTGGGAAGGACACACCTAACACTCGAGATCGTGCTCGAAGAAGGGGCAAAGCTATGCAATCCACCGATGTATAAGGGCTCTCCATACGTCCAGCAAGCCATCAATGACGAGGTTGAGAGGTTCAAACAGTTGGACGCAATAGAGGAATGTTATAGTGAGTGGACGAACCCACTCGTACTAGTCCTCAAGAAAAACGGGAAAGTGAGGGTCTGTCTAGACTCCCGCAAGGTCAATAAACTAACGGTTAAAGACACCTACCCAATGCGTAATATGCAGGACATATTTCGTCGATTGGGTAAGGCAAAGTTCTTTTTGTAATTGCGTTGCGAATTCCCCTACTTTTCACTCGCGGAAACAATGTTAAAACGGCCTACTTTTCTTCACTGAAGCAAAGGTGCCGAAAAGTGCTACTTTTCGGCACTTTTGCCAGCACACACTTTTTGTGAAGTACCGATACTTCCGTAGATACAGTTGCTGCTTCTACATGCACTGAGCAGTTCGAATCCGAATCAGGACGATTCAGATTCTGATTTGAACTGCCAATCAGGCGTAGAAACAGAAACTGAACCTACTTTTGCTTTTGCTTATGATGCTGCATGACGACGACGGGAGCTTAAAAACTTGCGACAGTTAGCCTACTATAGCCTACCTGATCAAAGAAAATACTATGCACTACGTCCTGTCGCGCATGGAGGCTCGCACGTGGTTGCTGCTGATACACGTTTGTGTGGCTAGAGAGATTGTACTGTACGGGTATTTTTGCAATTACAAAAAAAAACATTGTATGCAACGCGTTGCAAAACTCGATTTTTCCAGCACTCGTCGTGTTTATCCAACTCGGCAAGCCTCGTTGGATAAACGTACAACTCGTGCTGAAAAAATCATCATTTTGCAACTTGTTGCATAAATAACTATTTCAGTAATATACCTTAAAGACGCCTACTTTCAGATCCCTCTGAAAGAGGAATGTCGAAACTTTACTGCTTTTCGGACTACCGAAGGGGTTTTCCGCTTTAAGGTACTGCCGTTTGGATTAACAAACGCTCCGTTCACAATGTCACGCCTGATGGACAAAGCAATCGGGTTCGACCTCGAACCGTTTGTCTTCGTATATCTGGATGACATTGTGATCGCATCCAGCACACTCAAAGAACACCTTCGGCTATTGCGCATTGTGGCCGAGAGACTCAAGAAAGCAGGATTGACAATCTCGTTAGAAAAGTCCAGGTTTTGCCGGAAACAGGTAATGTACCTCGGCTACCTCCTCAACGAAAATGGAGTAGCAATTGACATCGCTCGTATTCAGCCGATTTTGGACTACGCCCAACCAAAATCCCAGGAAGACGTACGCCGCCTGATGGGATTGGCAGGCTTTTATCAAAGATTTATAAAAGGATACAGTAAAATAACTGCCCCAATAACGGACCTTCTTACAAAGGAACATAAGAAGTTCGTCTGGACGAAGGAAGCGGAAATCGCGTTCAGGGAACTTAAGTCCGTCCTAACTTCAGCACCCATCCTGGGGAATCCTGATTTTTCGAAACCGTTCATCATAGAGTCGGACGCTTCGGATCGGGCCATAGGAGCGGCTCTTGTTCAAGAGCAGGAAGGAGAAACCCGAGTAATTAGCTACTTCAGCAAAAAACTCAACCGCACTCAGCGAAGATACGCGGCCGTCGAGAAGGAATTTTTAGGGGTGCTGTCCGCGATCCAACACTTCCGCCACTATGTGGAGGGCTCCAAGTTCCGAGTAATCACCGACGCAAGAAGCCTCTTGTGGCTTTTCAACGTAGGAACGGAGACCGGAAACGCCAAACTCCTGAGGTGGGCACTACGAATTCAGGCCTATGACTTCGATTTAGAATATCGTAAGGGGAAAGCGAACATCACAGCTGACTGCCTATCGAGGTCAATTGAGGTAGATACTGTCATAGTTTCTCAACCAGATGCCGAACAAGAGGATCTCATAGAGCGAATTCAGTCTAATCCCAGCAAATACAAAGATTATCGCGTACTGGATGGTCGAATTCTCCGCTTCGTGAAAACCGGAAATCGAATAACCGACCCACGGTTCGCATGGAAATGCTTTCCTCCAAAAACTGAACGTGTCGAAATCATACACCAAGAACACGAAAAAGCGCATTTCGGTTTCGAAAAGACACTCGCCGCCATTAAGAACCGATTCTTCTGGCCCCGAATGAACATCGAAATTCGAAAATTTTGCCGAGAGTGTCTCAAATGCCAAACGAGTAAGTCCGGGAATGTCAATGTAACACCGCCCATGGGTTCACAAAAACCCGTTGAATACCCGTGGCAGTTCATTACTTCAGATTACGTAGGACCGTTGCCGCCGTCGAGGAAAAATAGGAACACCTGCTTACTAGTAGCCACCGACGTCTTCAGTAAGTTCGTCTTAATCCAGCCGTTCCGAGAAGCGAAGGCGCACTCCTTGGTAGACTTCGTAGAAAATATGATTTTTCGTCTCTTCGGGGTCTCCGAAATCATATTAACTGATAATGGTTCGCAGTTCGTATCAAAAGAGTTTAGAAAACTGCTTGAAGACAATAATGTGTCCCATTGGCTCACACCTGCGTATCACCCACAGGTAAACAATACGGAAAGAGTGAACCGAGTGATCGTTACAGCCATCCGTGCAACCTTAAAGAAGTCCCACAGTCATTGGGCAGATGACATTCAACAAATAGCGGACGCAATCAGGACCTCAGTCCACGAGTCCACAAAGTTTACGCCATACTTCGTGGTCTTCGGCCGACAGAACAGTAGAGTAGACGTTCGGTCGGTGCAAACGGTTTAACTGCAATGCTTTTTAACTGCAAGCCCGGTAAGTGCAACAATTTTGCAGTTATCGCACCGCTACCCGTCAAATCATTGCACCAAGTTAGCCCAAATGAACAGTCGAATGAATTTTGCGTTCATTTAACGTCAATTTTCCCTTGGTGGAACTCTGATCTGACGAAACTCAGGAAACAATGTAAAAAGAGTTGGAACAGACGACGTTCTGCTGGATCGGAGGCTTTCAGGTCGGCTCGCAAGGCCTACCAGAAAGCTCTTCGGTCTGCTGAACGATCCGGCTGGGAAAACCTTTGTACAAATGTTTCCAGTCTGAGTAAAGCCAGTCGGTTTAACAAAATCCTTGCAAAATCTAAGGATTTTCAAGTGAACGAACTTCGTTTGCCAAATGGTGATTTCTCTTCCTCTGATGAGGAAGTTTTGGAATGTTTATTCAGTACTCACTTCCCCGGATGTGTGGATATTTCATCTTTTTATGAACTGGATGTCTTTTCTTGTAGTTATGATTCATAAGCTTCGGCTGGGAGTATCATAACTTTAGAATCGATTGAATGGGCACTAAATAGCTTTGCTCCTTTCAAATCTCCTGGGGCAGATGGGATTTATCCTATTTTGCTTCAGAAGGGTTTTGATCATTTCAAACATGTTTTGAAACAACTACTTGTTTGCAGTTTTGCTACAGGGGATATTCCCAAATCCTGGCGGGATATTACTGTGAAGTTTATTCCGAAAGTGGGTCGCGCGTCGTATGAAGAAGCAAAGAGTTTCAGACCTATCAGTTTGACCTCTTTTCTTCTGAAATGCTTAGAACGCATTGTCGATCATCACATCCGTGATGTTCATCTGGCCAATGTGCCTCTTCATGTGAACCAACATGCCTACCAATCTGGAAAGTTTACTGTGACTCTTTTACACAAAGTTGATTACGATGCTTGGGTGTTTTCTTAGATATCGAGGGTGCCTTTGACAACGTGCCTTTCGATGCCATATTGGAAGCCGCACGGAGTCATGGTATATCTTCAATGATTTCCAATAGACCATTCCCGTCTGACCTAACCCCCCTTTTTTATATTTTTCTTCGAAAGACACGTGTCTATTATGACTATTACCGCTTTTAGATTTTTTTATATCTACTCCTGATTTTCATACAAATTTTCAAAAACTGGGAATTTCACCACATTTTGAAATTAAAATCACCATGCGAAGTAGTTTTTTGCAGTTTTCGGCAACTCTGAAATGGTGAACTTTTTTTTCACCTCAGAAAAAGAGCAACGTCTGGGAGCCCTTTCCTTGTTTACCTACGAAAATGTCAAACTCCACACTTCTCGGCACAATCCATCAGAACCAGCAGCATCAGCAACGGATCGGATTTGAACCGGACTTCGCTCCACGGACCGAGCCACGGACTTCACGGGTGTTCAGTGTGGAATTGATGGTCGCGCACCGGGCGAAAGATCGCGACGCTTGTATGGATGAATGGCTACCTCTAGCACGAATCAAAACGTGCAGTTGCTGGAATTGTCAATGTGGATTCCGGACCGAACTCTAGAGGATGTGCTGGAAGTTACCGTTTCCAATTTTACTCCACCGTAAATATCACCAGCGAATGCCTTCCGTATTAATACTGCAGCTCTTTCAGAAAATCTCTAGCCATCCGGGAACCGTTACTTCAACGTGATGGACCAACCGCAGCTTACGTGCCTGGAAACTTTATGTTCGGACGGAAACCTCTACAAGTTGCTATGTACCGAGTCCTGAATCACAACCGTATGGATGTTCTTTGCTTAGGCTTTGGAGTGTGGAATCGATTCTCGCCTCAATTTAACTAATAATTATCCATGTTTATGATGTTCTGTGTTTTGCCGTTGTATAGTATTAACCGTCGCAATAAAATAGAGAGCGGAAATAGTGCAACATCGCTTATAGACGACCTCTGCTCGTACGTTTAATCAACAACATTTACCGGTGCTCAGGCTTGTCCGCACTGAACGCATGAAAATTCTGCTCTTTTGATTTACACCATCAAAACCATCGTATTTATTCAATTTTCCTATTTTACCTGATAGAAGGATGTTTGAATATCCTAAATGTCATTTCGAACTGTCAAAAAATCGCACCACAGTGCCGCACTGAGCGTGTAAAGAGAAATTCACTGGGGTGAATTCACCCGGGTGAAATTCTTTTTGCGCGCACAGTGTGGCACTACGGTGCGATTTTTTGACAGTTCGAAATGACATTTAGGATATTTCAACATCCTTTTATCAGGTAAGATAGAAAGATTGAATAAATACGATGGTTTAGGGGATGTAAATCAAAAGAGCAGAATTTTCATGCACTGAGTGCGGACAAGCCTGGTATTACGACAGGAAAGGGGATTTTCATTGGTCCTTCTCGGCCGCTGATCAATCAGTAGATTGAAGCATAAATGTTGTGGGAAATCCGAAGAAAGATACGGCGGAAATGTTGAGAGAGCAACAGAAACTTTAAGCAGATTGAACGGGTGTTCTACGTGGTGTCTCAGATGTTCTTGGCGGACGTAAACTCACCGAGGCCGAACTCCCGAGATAAGATGGATAATCATGGAGATTGCTAACAACGTGAAAGATCGCTACGCATATGCGAATGAAATGAAGACTTTCCAACACGATCCGGAACTTCCTTTTGCTGGTGCTGCTGCCGAAGTCGACCTGAACCTGGAAGCAGTTCTAGATCCATACGTACGGATGTTGCTGGTCGAAAATGTAATCCGTGCAAATTAAAAAACCGCAATTGATCCATAATGGAGTAGAAGCGGTTTCTAGAAGTCAACCTGGCCCATCACCAACTGAAATATCAGTGTATTAAATTCAGATCATCTAAGCTCAGTTTTCAAACAAACATTAACGTTAAGTATAAATAACATTGGTTTCATTTTGGACAAATATTTGATCATGCGCACTGGGATCACCTGTGGGTGGACATGGTGAACCTTTTTAACTACAATTTTTACTAAACTATTAGAAAAGCTCTGCTTTGCATCACCTTGCATTTCTGGGAGGACATGGTGAACCTTTTGACCTACACATTGTAAGGACTGTTCATTTTATAAAGAGGACAAAATTGCAAGGATATAAAAAGAAAACGCGTAGTTCAAATTTGAGCAGCCTTGGTTAGTTGTTCAGTACATTATATTAGCAGATAATAACCATAAATAAATTGGGTTAAAATTATTTAACTTCATAGAAATGTGGCAAAGTGTTTCGAGAGATCAATTTTTCAATTCCCAAAAACTACAGATAAACACAAAATTTCTGTAAAACATCGGTGCATCGTTTTTAATTGCATAAAAGTGTTTGCCATGCTGCAGCAGTTTGAGTGTTACATATTCTGGCAAAATATAAACCTAATCGGAATAACGGTTGTTGAGATATTAAAGTTACAAGTTGGACTCGATTTTCAGAATAAAATTAATTTGTTAAACAAAAATGTATAAAAATATTAAATTTTGAATGTTTTCAATGGATCTAGTCGAAAGTACTAATAATGCAATTTCAAATGCAGAAAACCGCTTCTTGATAGTATTGTTGGATTGGTTACTGTGCTTCATGGCAGTTACCGGAGATAAAACCGCTTCGTTCTTTGAAAGTTCTTCTAAATAACGATGTACTCTATTGCAAATACAACTTAACAATGATGTCGAAAATAAAAATTTACATGTAATTATTTTCAAATAAGGTATATAATCACATAGGGTCAGATCTTGCTGAAAATAAATAATAATAAGCTTCTCTAGAACCAAAAACTTGCATTTATGGAGCAAAAAGTATGCAATTTTTCATTATGTCCATCATTAGGTATTAAATTTATGATGAAGAATGTATTTTAAAGCATATTTTTCTTCGGTATCATTTAGAATGCGATTCTCTTCTATAGTGGACAAGTTTTGAACTGATTCCGTAGTGTTATTGCATCACTGGACTTAAATAAGTATTTTTTATCAATTTCATCAATTTCATTATTGAGTTTTAACGAAAACCGTTTCAGTTCCATAACTAAGGACAATTTGTATAATGTTATATTTTTCCTACACTGTAGAATAGCTATGGAAAAGTATGCAAAAAACCAATAATGATTTTATTGAAAAATAAAAAAGATATCACACAAATAAGGTGTCCTCTTTATAAAATGAACAGTCCTTACAAAACTATTTGAGAAGTTCTGCTTAGCATCACCTTGCAGTTCTTGGAAGACATGGTGAACCTTCTAAACGACACATTTTACAAAACTATTTAAGTTGTTCTGCTTAGCATCACCTTGCAGTTCTGGGAGGACATGGTGAACCTTTTGACCTACATATTTTACAGAACTATTAGAGATGTTCTGCCTAGCATCACCTTGCAGTTCTGGGAAGACATGGTGAACCTTCTAATCGACACATTTTACAAATCTATTAAAGTTGTTCTGCTTATCATCACCTTGCAGTTCTGGGAGGACATGGTGAACCTTCTGACCTACACATTCTACAAAACTATTTGAGAAGTTCTGCTTAGCATCACCTTGCAGTTCTTGGAGGACATGGTGAACCTTCTAATCGACACATTTTACAAAACTATTAAAGTTGTTCTGCTTAGCATCACCTTGCAGTTCTGGGAGGACATGGTGAACCTTCTGACCTACACATTCTACAAAACTATTTGAGAAGTTCTGCTTAGCATCACCTTGCAGTTCTTGGAAGACATGGTGAACCTTCTAAACGACACATTTTACAAAACTATTTAAGTTGTTCTGCTTAGCATCACCTTGCAGTTCTGGGAGGACATGGTGAACCTTTTGACCTACATATTTTACAGAACTATTAGAGATGTTCTGCCTAGCATCACCTTGCAGTTCTGGGAAGACATGGTGAACCTTCTAATCGACACATTTTACAAATCTATTAAAGTTGTTCTGCTTATCATCACCTTGCAGTTCTGGGAGGACATGGTGAACCTTCTGACCTACACATTCTACAAAACTATTTGAGAAGTTCTGCTTAGCATCACCTTGCAGTTCTTGGAGGACATGGTGAACCTTCTAATCGACACATTTTACAAAACTATTAAAGTTGTTCTGCTTAGCATCTTCTTGCAGTTCTGGGAGGACATGATAAACCTTTTGACCTACACATTCTACAAAACTATTTGAGAATTGCTGCTTAGCATCACCTTGCAGTTCTGGGAGGACATGGTGAACCTTTTGACCTACACATTTTACAGAACTATTAGAGATGTTCTGCTTAGCATCACCTTGCAGTTCTGGGAAGACATGGTGAACCTTCTAATCGACACATTTTACAAATCTATTAAAGTTGTTCTGCTTATCATCACCTTGCAGTTCTGGGAGGACATGGTGAACCTTCTGACCTACACATTCTACAAAACTATTTGAGAAGTTCTGCTTAGCATCACCTTGCAGTTCTTGGAGGACATGGTGAACCTTCTAATCGACACATTTTACAAAACTATTAAAGTTGTTCTGCTTAGCATCACCTTGCAGTTCTGGGAGGACATGGTGAACCTTCTGACCTACACATTCTACAAAACTATTTGAGAAGTTCTGCTTAGCATCACCTTGCAGTTCTTGGAGGACATGGTGAACCTTCTAATCGACACATTTTACAAAACTATTAAAGTTGTTCTGCTTAGCATCACCTTGCAGTTCTGGGAGGACATGGTGAACCTTCTGACCTACACATTCTACAAAACTATTTGAGAATTGCTGCTTAGCATCACCTTGCAGTTCTGGGAGGACATGGTGAACCTTTTGACCTACACATTTTACAGAACTATTAGAGATGTTCTGCTTAGCATCACCTTGCAGTTCTGGGAAGACATGGTGAACCTTCTAATCGACACATTTTACAAATCTATTAAAGTTGTTCTGCTTATCATCACCTTGCAGTTCTGGGAGGACATGGTGAACCTTCTGACCTACACATTCTACAAAACTATTTGAGAAGTTCTGCTTAGCATCACCTTGCAGCTCTTGGAGGACATGGTGAACCTTCTAATCGACACATTTTACAAAACTATTAAAGTTGTTCTGCTTAGCATCACCTTGCAGTTCTGGGAGGACATGGTGAACCTTCTGACCTACACATTCTACAAAACTATTTGAGAATTGCTGCTTATCATCACCTTGCAGTTCTGGGAGGACATGGTGAACCTTCTGACCTACACATTCTACAAAACTATTTGAGAAGTTCTGCTTAGCATCACCTTGCAGTTCTTGGAGGACATGGTGAACCTTCTAATCGACACATTTTACAAAACTATTAAAGTTGTTCTGCTTAGCATCTTCTTGCAGTTCTGGGAGGACATGATAAACCTTTTGACCTACACATTCTACAAAACTATTTGAGAATTGCTGCTTAGCATCACCTTGCAGTTCTGGGAGGACATGGTGAACCTTTTGACCTACACATTTTACAGAACTATTAGAGATGTTCTGCTTAGCATCACCTTGCAGTTCTGGGAAGACATGGTGAACCTTCTAATCGACACATTTTACAAATCTATTAAAGTTGTTCTGCTTATCATCACCTTGCAGTTCTGGGAGGACATGGTGAACCTTCTGACCTACACATTCTACAAAACTATTTGAGAAGTTCTGCTTAGCATCACCTTGCAGTTCTGGGAGGACATGGTGAACCTTTTGACCTACACATTTTACAGAACTATTAGAGATGTTCTGCTTAGCATCACCTTGCAGTTCTGGGAAGACATGGTGAACCTTCTAATCGACACATTTTACAAAACTATTAAAGTTGTTCTGCTTAGCATCTTCTTGCAGTTCTGGGAGGACATGATAAACCTTTTGACCTACACATTTTACAGAACTATTAGAGATGTTCTGCTTAGCATCACCTTGCAGTTCTGGGAGGACATGGTGAACCTTCTGTATAAAACTATTTGAGAAGTTCTGCTTAGCATCACCTTGCAGTTCTTGGAGGACATGGTGAACCTTCTAACCTACACATTTTACAGAACTATTAGAGATGTTCTGCTTATTATCCCCTTGCAGTTCTTAGAGGACATGGTGAACCTTTTGACCTACAAATTTCACATAATTGCTAGAGCAGTTCTGCTAAGCATCACCTTGCAGTTCTTGGAGGACATGGTGAACCTTCTAATCGACACATTTTACAAATCTATTAAAGTTGTTCTGCTTAGCATCACCCAGCAGTTCTGGGAGGACATGGTGAACCTATTCAACTACGGTGATTATTAAATTACTAGAGAAAATTACTACCTTTTTCGTTATGGGAGGACAGAGTGAAATACTTAACCTTAATTTAATTATTTTTCGGATATGTCGTAGTACCCAGCAAAAGAAAGTCCCACACCCCTCCCCTCGTGCTTTTAATAGTTGTAGTCAAACTGATACATGAGAATATGAAAACTATAAAAATATATACCGCCCCTCTTAGCATGTCAGTCTCATGTTGTTTTTCAAGGCGCCAACATTTTATTACTCCTATTATTTTCGAAAAAAATATTTTCATGCATACTCTTTTCATGACATATACAGCTGTGAGGCGAGAATGATATCAAGCTAATTTTAAATTACCTCGTGAGATAAAAGAAATATGACTCGCATTAGAAACAACATGGGACTGACATGCGAAGAGGGGCAATATAGTGCTGTTGAGGCTAGTCCAAAACGGTGACCACGAGTGATGTTGAGATGTTGAAATTCATGGTGACGTAGCTTGTCATGTAGGCGCCATAATAACGAATGATGAAAGAGCCTTGGTTGATAGAACTAAAATAACTGTAAGAAATTGAAAATAAATTAACGGATCGCAAAAACTTGTTTAACAAATGTCCCTTATCAGAACAACATACAAAATAGTGTAATAGTAAAATTGGGTGTGAAATGTGTTATAGGATAAAAGTATATTGAAGTTCTAAAACATATATTTCCCTTGAGGCACGTCCATAAATTATGTCACGCTTTTAGGGGGGAGGGGGGGGTTCAGCAAAGTGTGACGACCCATTTAAAAATTTCAGAGGTCACATACAAAAAGTGTGACATAGTGGGGACAGGGTTGAAAATGGGCAATTTTTGCGTAATTTGTGGACGTTCCCATATAATTAAGTCAATTTTTATACCAATGTTATTTAATGTTATTTTTGGCACATGATGAAAAACGTACAATATCCAACCCTATACAAGAATTCAAACCAATTAGAATGAAATTGACTTATTTATAGCGGCAAGTGTCCATCTGCTTTCTACCTAAATGGTACAAAACCCTATTTGGGTTCGTTCAAATATTACGTAACGCGAAGGGGGGAAGGAGCGGGTCTAGTGCTGTGTTATGCTTCATACAAAATTCTAAAATTTCCCATACAAAAGTTGTTACGTGGGGGAGGGAGGGGTCTAAAATTGTCAAATTTTGCGTTATGTAATATTTGAATGAACCCTTTGAATGAGGTGGATAGAACTTTAAAACAATCGCTGCAAAATAAATCCAGAGTGCGGCGCAAAAATAAGCTCAACAAAAGTCAAATAAAAAGTGGCAATACAACGTTGCCGGGACTGCTAGTTGTTTTGATATAAAATACGCTGGGATAACCTAAAGAATCCTACGGCAATGGTAGGCAAAGAAAGCCCTTCAATTAATAACTGTGGAAATGCTCAATGAACACTAAGTTGAAGAGATACAGGCCAAGTTCCTGTGAGAACATAGAGCCATAATGAAGAAAAAGAAGAAAGCACACTGATACGCCCAACCTAGTTTCGCAATGTTAATTATCTCCTGATAATATAAGTTCGCCTACAAACTGGGTGGTATTCGTACCATGATACAATTATCTAAAAATGAGTTACAAACTGATCGTCTTCAAACAAATTAGCATTGGAAAATTACTTTTACCATCTTGTACCATAGTATGCATACCACCAGTCTGTCCAAAGTAATAAAGCAAAGCAATTCCTACCTTGTTGGTAGTGTTGGTTGCCACCGTTCTGTTAAGACTACCGAATCTACCCCTCCATCCATCCTTACGGTATTGAAGTTGGGGATGTTCCGCGGAAGTCATCCTTCTGGAACCGAACGCAAATCCTGTCGACCAGCCCGATTGTAGTGTAGCGCATCTATCGATAAAATCCACTTGAACACGAGCATCATGAGATCCTCGAAAGAGATCAGTGCAGTGGTCACAGTCTGTGTTTTGTGGTGAAGCTTGGAATCTGGAAGAGCCGTAGAAGGTTATCCATTGAACTCACGAGCTTCGTGCATTCGGCAGTTTTCGTTGACGATGATCGAGTAGTACTTTTATTGGGAGAAGCTTCTCATGTAGATTGTCAGTCCTTCCAGGTTCTTCCCATCGTCCTACAAAAGATAAACACAAAAAGTAAATTCACGGATAAACATCTACAAGTAAAGTTTCTCTGGCGGAATTCCATCAGTGAGATCCGAATCCCAACACTAACCTGAGCTACAGTACCAGCATCGATATTTTGATTACCTCCATGTGATACTGTGATCTTTTGCCTTTCGTCGTGGGGTGTAAAAAATCACGAAAATTCCCTTACGAAATAAATATAGCCTTTAAAAAGTTGTGAAGCCGTAAAGCTTCCACTGATCCCCGAACAAGCGTGAAGAAAAAAAACTGCTCCGCCACCACTGCACTCTTCCATACATTGAATCAGCCAGTCCACACACCGGAACCAAAAAATGTTCCTCGCGCTACATCCTCCTGGTGCAGAATGCCGTTTTCTGCTCCGCGAACGTGAAACAGCGAACTGTACGGCCGAGTAATTAAATAATACTTCCGAGGATGATGGGTTGTTTGTTGCACAGATCCAAACAGATTATCACAGCTCCTTCCGATAAACCAGCAGCTGCAGAGCACTTCCATCGCCCAAAAAATAGGTGTCGTCGTTCAAATAAATGGTCACGTAGAGGGATTCACGGGATGTGCAAGTCACCGATTCTTGGATTTCCTGGATTTCACATTCTTGGAACCGATTTCGGGAAGATTCAAATATTACGTCCATCGTTTTTCGGGATTTCTAGACCCCCCCTCCCCCCTCTGTCACGCACTTTTCCTATACTCACTACACGTACTGTCACACTTTTCTAGACCCCCCCCTCCCCCAAATGTTGGACGTAATTTTTGAACGTTCCCTTCACTGTTTATTTACTTTTGCGGCCGAAATAAAAACATAATAAACGTCTGACAGTTCGCATCAAAAATTCACCACATTTACTGCAGTAGAGCCATAGAGGAGAAGGGGGTCTCACGGGAATTGGGGTGAAATAATATATAGGAGACGATAGGGCTAAAGTGCTACTTCGCAGCTTTTTCAATGTTTTTCAATAGTTAGAGGCTACAAAACATATGGGTTCCTTGGGAAAGTTTGCTCAATAAATTGTCGGAAAGCCGTAGAGCACATAAAAAATTTTCACGGGAATGGTCTATTGGATTCACCAAATGCTCAAAAACCGATATCTCTTCTCGACATTGCGTCTAGCAGGGATTAGGAAATTGAGTGTTTGTGGATGCCCCCAAGGGGGAGTCTTATCACCGCTTTTGTGGAATCTCGTAGCAGATACAGTAGACGTTCGGTCGGTGCAAGCGGTTTAACTGCAATGCTTTTTAACTGCAAGTCCGGTAAGTGCAACAAATTTGCAGTTATCGCACCGCCAAATGTCAAAATGGTGCGCCATGTTAGCCCAAATGAACAGACGGATGAAGTTCACGTTCATTTAACGTCAGTTGATGGTTTGTTGACACTGTCAGGCGTTGCAGTTATCGGATTTTCGTTCGCTAAGTGAAACGTAAACATGTTGCAGTTATCGAACGTCTACTGTACGCTATTGAGGTTTTCCTACTTATGGTTTTGCCGACGACTACCTAACATTGTTAGTTGGTATGTGCATCAGCACCCTTTTCGGCCTGATGCAAAACGCCCTTCAGATAGTTGAGGGTTGGTGTTGCCAATATGGCCTTTCGGTTAATCCGAGTAAAACATCTATTTTTCTTTTTACAGAAAGGCGAAACCGTAATGGCGTTCGACCTTTGCGTCTCGTTGATTCTGAAATCAATGTGACTGAACAGGTAAAGTACGTTGGAGTTATTCTTGATTCCAAGCTTTCCTGGACACCTCATGATGAGTTCAGAATCAAGAAAGCTTGTATGGCCTTCAGGCAATGCCGGCGAACCTTTGGTACTACTTGGGGTCTAAAACCCAAGTATATCAAATGGATTTACATAACTGATGTTCCGCCAATATTGGCATATGGATGTCTTGTGTGGTGACAAAAGGGCGAAGTGAGAACGATCCAATCAAAGTTAGGCCATCTCCAGAGGATGTGCTTTATGGCGATGTCTGGAGCGTTCTTTTCAACTCCTACGGCAGCGCTCGAAGTTCTCTTTGACGTTGCCCCACTACACATTCATCTCAAACAAGAAGCACTTTTTTGCACTTACCGCCTATGGGTACTCGGTTTACTCCTGTGAACCGCAGTTCAACACACACCTCGTTGTTTCCAGTTTTGGTGAATTGGGACAAAGTTGTCCTTGCTCCAAGTGATCATACAATTACTTGTAATTTCCCTAAAAGAACATTTTCCACGAAATTCCCTTCCTGGGAAGAGTGGACATTTGGTTATCTGGAGAGAAGTATTTCTGTCAGCATCGTATGTAACACTGATGGCTCCCTTCTCGAAGGTCGAGCAGGTGCTGGTGTTCACTTGGTAGACACTGCACCGTTTTTCAACACTTCAGCATTTCAGCAGCACGTAATGGGCAAAGTATTACACTTCTGTTCAGATAGCCTGGCTGCTATTGAAGCACTTGCGTCGGCCAACTGCAGGTCGAAGATAGTTATCGTTTGTCGAACTCAAATCGAGGAGCTGAATTCAGCGAACGCTATTCACTTTGTATGGGTACCTGGTCATTCTTCCATCGCTAGAAATAAATAGGCTGATGAGTTATCTCGCACAGGAGCATCACATGACATCATTGGCCCTGAGCCAGCTATTCCGATATCGAAGTGTTGGGTAAATCTTCAGATACACACCTGGGCTGCCACACAACACAGACAATACTGGAATAGTTTGGAGACATGTCGTCAAACCAAACTGTATTGTACTGAGCCATCTCTAGAGGTGGCCAAGTATCTAAATAATCTGTTTAAGCAGAATTGCAGCATTCTGGTCACCCAACTAACAATTGCAAGTCACAAACAAGCAAGCTTGTTGAACTGTTGCTTAATAATGGTAATGATAGCTGAACTAAAATGTTGCTCAACACATAACCCTTTTAAATGATTTTTCAATTGAGAAAATGTCGATGTTCGACTTTCCTCATCGGTATCAACAATGATAAATTAAAACACTTTTCAAAAGTTTAACAATAATTTTATTTCGACAAGCATTGATTCTTTAACAAAAGAGTTTAACAAAACATTTGTCTGCATCTTATTAAGCTGGTGTATCGATAAGCATATGCTCCTGAACAATGTGCTTTTCACATGTCAAATAAACGCCTTCAGCCCGTCATACTTTGACTCGGAACTTTGTTCGGATTATGGGATAAATCATGGCTAAAACTGTTAAGACAACAAAGTTATTGAAGAACCAAAATTTTAAACGAATCACATAAATAAAACAGAATAGAATTATGTAGTTTAAAATTGAGTGCCAAGAGACGCAATCAACGTAAAAATGAGGCATTTTTTATTTTTATTAGTCTGTAACAAGATATCTTGTACCTTGATTATTATATATTTTTATCTCCCGCAGCAGTTCGATTGTCCGAGACGCTTGGATCGATGCATTTGACATTTCAGTGCTGAATATTGTTCCCACAGTCACCTAGATAATCAAAGAGCATTCAAAAATCGAGAAATTTCAAGTATCCCTAAACATCCTTATGCACTATTTATTGAACAAAATATCAAGATTCCATGACAAAAGCAGATATAAAAAAAAGCTTAACGGATCTTCGACTGAGCATGAGAAGATAACCTGAACAGATGCTGTGAATGCACCATGTCCAAGACCATACCGCACCACATATTGTCATACATTTTCAAAGATAGATATTTAATAACAAAAATATAAACATATTCATATCGCAATTGGTACATCTGCAAACAATATCTTTAATAAGGACCAACACTTTTTCGCCACATTCGATACAAGTTTTCTCACCGTGCGATAAAAATACTGACAGCCAAATCAGAATGGAAAACACGTGTTTTGGGCTGAACAGCTGTTGAAGTATAAGGCGTTGTTCAGTTGATTACCACGTGCTGCGCTAATTCACCACTGCTGAACACAAGTTCAGGAGTGATCATTATTGAGTCATGGGAAGATTATGTTTTGCTTTGGGTGCTGCATCTCACCATCTCTAGGATGGCGCAGATAGGGAGGCATGCGGCTGACAATCGACAGGTCTCGAGTTCTAATCCGGATTTAGGTAATTTTATATGTAATACTTATTTCATAATGGGTGTTCTCAACATGAGAGCGAATAATTACTCTCGTCAGAGTTCAACATTTTTGCATTTTATTTATTTTCAGTCATTTTTGCCAAAGCTGAATAACAACTTTCCTGTACATTTGTAAAACGCTTTGAACAACAAAAAAATAAGTTGGTGCACAACATGATGCTTTATAACTTCTCCAAATTTGTGTGAACAAAACCCGAACATAGGTTGTACGTAAAAATAATTCAAATGTTATTCAACATTATGCTGAATTAATTCGTCATAATGGTGCCTGTTAAATGAGTGATTGTTAGTTGGGCAAAGCATTGACTGGCCACTGCCGACTCATCTCATGGCGAATATTCAGCAAGCTGATTTATTAGCATGCGATAGCTGTGAATCCGATTATGGAACTTCGTATCATTTGATATGTAACTATCTTATTTTTGCACAATTGCGTTTCCGAGTATTCGTTAAACTCTTATTAAGTGAAACTGACTTCAGAAACCTGAATCTTCAGGATATTCTGTTGTGGTAAAGAGCCACAGGCTCTCTTTCGCTTCATGTGTTATTACAGTGCCCTTTTCAGGGCGCTGTTTGAATCCATTGTGGTACGCTCATAACGCATGAGCGTTGAGATAATACCCTCTTCCGGGTAAGTATTATTTTCCTAGTTTCCCTGCCTGTCCTTATCCCCATCCTTATTCACTTCTCTTTCCCTCAGGTAAATGATGAAATAGGTCTTATTATGGCAATGGCACAAATGTCCCAAATGAAGGATAACGTGCCTCGGGAGCCGGCCTTTTAATACCTGATAACAGGCCCTCTATGTGGTTAAACAGAAACGATAGCGCCCAGACTGCAACAAAATCGATTAAATCCATGCAATCACGACGGTACAGTGGTACAGTGCTTACAACCGAAACTATTTTTACATCTTAATTCAGCGCATAAAAACGAAAAATCAGCTTCTTCAATCGAAGGCACTTCCTTCTGATTCTTCATTCCGCTCACGTAGATTCGTCTTGAGGTAGGTTCAACAAGTGCTTCGAATCAGCAACCAGTAGTCCGCATCCATCCAATTGCTGTTGTTGTAGTTGGAAACAGTAGGATAAAACGAAAGCGAAAAGTAATTGCAAAACAAAATAATGCAGAGCGAAGTGCTCAACTCGGAATTGATGATGCGCGCTCCAATCCAGTTGAAAGAGAAAGAAAAATCGTTAGTGAGAATTACAATACCAAATTCACGTGCAACGAATGTGTAAAATACGCAGGAAATCGAAACAAGCCTACTGAAGCCAAGTAAGCCGGGTCAGTGTCAGCGTGCGGTATATTGACGTTTGACCCACCCCTGCGCACACTGCCTCCGCGAACGACTCCGCATTCGCATGCGGAACGCAAAAGTTTGCGTTTGCGTTAGAACGCTGCGTTCGGGCCGGGCGTAGAAAAAATATTATTTCATAGAATTTCTTACCGGTATGTTTAGCTGGAATACTTCCCAAAGATGGAAAGAGTGGGGGAAAACACGGTCAGTCGAAGTTTGCGCATTGCCGTAATAAAAAAAAAAACGAACGCCAGGTAAAGATTTTTATTATTCCAACCGTATTTTCATTGCCAGTCCTCTGGTGCGTTGCCGACAGCCTCTGCCTAGGTGCAGCCTCGTTCCCGAATGCGTTCCGGATTGGTGACGATCGATGATGATGGCGGCGGCGATGATGGTGCAAAAACATTCGAAAAGATGCCGAAGCGGACCCTGTGACCATCCTAGCCAAAGGCGGCAGTAGCAGCGGCTGGGACCAGAATTCATGGGAAGAGAATGCCGTTCTTTCTCTGGGGCTAATGGCGGCGTTGGTAGTTTTTTGTTGGCTTTTTTTCTTTAATTTGGGACGATGGAGTTTTACGATCGGCTGTAAGGAGGAAAGGCACAAGTAAAATAAATAAATGAAATGGCGATAGAAAGGAAGATTGGGAAGATGTGAAGCCTGGGCTGCTGGGAGTGCATTCTAGGGTAAGTGGAACTGCTTTCAACCGAACAGTCAGTTCAAGACTGTTTACGTTTCTGTCAAGCAAATTGAGACTGCAGGGTTGGACTAACTTAACTTTGCACTTAACCTCAGTAATTGATATTGGGCAACTTGATACCGAGAATTCAAAAGCAGGTTGATAATGTGTTAGAGCCCTAACAACTGACAGGTTTTTTCACCGATTGCTATTTTTGTTTTCGTTCCCAAAGCGCTCCCCGTTACTTGAAATTCAAACCACGTCACACCCGTATGTGTTCCGTATGCCATTTCTAGAGAACGGCCGTCCGATGACCACTCGACGAGCTCGTCCAAAGCGGGAGAAAAATGCCGAGCATTGTTCCCCTACTGGAGGCGCACCAAGCCAAGCCAAGATGTGCACAAAATTAATTGATGAAGAAAATGGGAAAAGCAAACAGCCTCCAGTCCCGGTTCGGCTCATTCTCAACCGATCGCCGCGCCACCGTGCGACCTCTTCGGGAGAATGTTCATCCCACCCCTGCGCGCGGACCAGCTGTCAAACGAGTTCGGACGCGGGCAAGAGCGCACAAAAACCATTTTTTGTGTTCTTCGACTTCCTTCGACGTGGTGCGGCGACGGTGGTGGTGAAGAACCGTCCAAAGTGCATTTATGATGACTCGCAGATCTAGTAGGCCAAGTCAAGATCTATGCACCTCTTCGCGTCCGGACCTTCCCTCACACATATCAAATTCAAAAGATGGAGAAGAAGCTGAAAAGGATGAGTGAGTAGTGCAACAACACTTCAAGATGCTGCTGCTGTTGATGATGATGATGATGAGGAGGAGGAAGACTACGCGATGCTATGGAGCTGATGGTGATGATGATGCGAACTGAAATGAATTTAAAAAATCTTTGACGTGGAAATAACAAGTCGAAAACGATGCGAAAACCAGTTATGGCGATGATGCGTTCGATGGTGAGGTAGGTCTTTTTTGTGTTTCGTTGCATCTGCCACTACAGCTCGTTTCGTTCCTCTATGGTACGGCGGCGTTGGTGTTTCTTTTGGATATGTACAGGCTAGCATTAGTCCGGCTTCGGTGGTAATTTGAACCATGGCGATGTCATTTCTAGGAATTTGATTCAATTGGAAGAAAAGAATCATACCAAGTCTACTGATTTGTTAAGACAATCATTTATTTTTTTTTATAATAGGTTGATTTCTGCTCTAAGAGGTATTGTTGATTTTCAGTAAAGACTACTATATCAAAAATGCCATCAGCCCTGCATGAAATCAAGACTCTTTCAGCAGCGCACCTCACGGGTCAAGATGGAACTATTTGTTACAATGAGGCTTCCTGTTAACATCAACACGCTTTGATACAGATGTAACATTGTACCATCTTAACCCAACACGGTTTGGGGCAGCAGGGACGAAAGTCCTGGGGCCTGACGCACCCCCCGCTTGCGAGTCAGCCGCGTAGTCGCCGGCTAAGAATAGGACTACTAACCCCAATTTAAGGTGTCAAGCGACCCGTGCTGAGAATGAGTGATCGAGGTGGTGAAAAAGATGCTCGATCTTTAACGGAACCTGTGGGGTACCTGGGCACCCCCCACAGTAAGCTGTCCCTTACCGCGTTAATGCAGGGCTCTGGCGTGATGGTCATTCTTTCCCGTGCAACTCGTGGGATTTAATCATGAAATCAACTAAAACATTAATCAAAATTCAGGTGGAAGTAGTGGTGGGATCAACCCCTTCGCAAGAAGCGGGTTGATGAGATCTCCGACAAGGTGAAGTGAGGCGCTGGGAGTTGCGTACGCAGCTCAAGCGTGGGTGCTCCAGTCCACTTTCCGGCAAGCCAGCCGGTGGAGGTTATGGACGGAGCGTGGTTGCTGAGGGCCGTCAACCAAGAATCTAAAGGACGGTCCGCAATAGAGGTGGCTGAGCAGCAGCTTGGCAAAATCATCGACTTTGCGTTCACTAAGTCGAACATAAGCAAGCACCTGAACGGCCTTGCTTCGACTTATGGTGTCGATCGACGATGCCAAGCAGGAGCACGCGGCACTCGCGTTGCTGACTGCTGCAGCAGCGGAGTCTACAATTGAGAAAGTGCCGAAGTTTACCCAAACGGAGGCCTTCTCCTTCGCAGGAAGTCCGAATAAGGCGGAAGCGACTGCTCGCGACAAACGGGCCAAGCAATCGCAGAAGCGGGCGAGGCAACCATCAGGCGAGGAGCTGTCTGGTGGTGCCCGCAAGGCCAGGCGAATCATTACCCCGAAAGTCGGTAATAATGCCGGAAGGTCGGACCCCAGCAAGGGTTCCCGGAAAGCTGGGAAGGGTGGGCCTGATATGGCTGGCCCGTCCCGGAACGATGGGAACAAGGGGTTGCGACCGCTGGTGGGCCCTCAACAGCCACAGAGCAGGGCGATCCAAGAGGAGGACCCCCCTTGGACAAAGGTAGAGTGAAGAGGAAGAAGAAGGCGAATCCGCAGGTAGTAGCACAGGACGCCAAGCCAAGGCGTAGGAGGGCAGGTGCCAGGCACGAGAAAGGCGACGCGATCGTCATCAAGACGGAACAGTCCAAGTACTCGGACGTCTTGA
This sequence comes from Aedes albopictus, assembly GCF_035046485.1. Lineage (NCBI taxonomy): Eukaryota > Metazoa > Arthropoda > Insecta > Diptera > Culicidae > Aedes > Aedes albopictus. Next base: position 246,976,761 of record NC_085136.1, read on the forward strand.
AGACGATGCGAAGCGACGCCAAGCTTGAGGGTCTTGGAGCCGACGTACGCAGTATTAGACGTACTCGTACGGGCGAGATGATCCTGGAGCTGAAGCGCCAGAAGGAGCACAAGGGCGCCGCCTATAAAAGGCTGGCAGAAGAGGTCCTTGGTAAGGGTGTGCAGGTGAGGGCTCTGACACATGAGGCGACTCTGAAGGTCAAGGACATTGATGAGATCACCGAAGTGGAAGAGCTCGTCACGGCACTGCGGCAACAGTGCGATGTGCAGGTGGCCGCCGCAGCCGTTAAGCTACGGAAAGGGCCAGCAGGGACACAGATAGCTTTGGTTCAGCTACCTGTGGCGGACGATAAAAAGTCCGTTAAAGTAGGGAGCTTAAAGGTGGGCTGGGGTGTATGTCACCTGATATTCCACGAGCCACCAGAGGTTTGCTTCAGGTGTCTGGAACCAGGACATAAGTCGTGGGACTGCAAAGGCCCCGACAGGCGCAAACTGATCAGGCGATGCGGTGCTGAAGGTCATAAGGCCCAAAGATGCACGAGTCCGCCCATCTGCATGATCTGTACCGGGAAATGTTCGAACAACAGACATCCGATGGGTGATCCAAGGTGTCCGGCCTTCAAGAAAGCCGCAGTGAACAACAATCCACAGTGCAGGTAACGCAGCTGAACCTGAACCACTGTGATGTGGCTCAGCAACTGCTTTGTCAGGCGGTTTCTGAGTGGGAGACGGATATCGCCACCATATCTGACCCATACCGAGTACCCGCCGGCAACGGTAACTGGGTCGCGGATGGGACCAGAAAAATGGCGGCGATATGGACGACGGGCTACCTAGGAAGGCTTTGTGGTCGCCAAAGTAAACGGGGTGTTCTTCTGTAGCTGTTATGCGCCTCCGCTGTGGCCGATCGAGCAGTTCACGCAAATGCTGGACCGCTTAACGACCGTGCTAACAGGGCGAAGGCCGGTGGTAATAGCGGGTGACTTTAATGCCTGGGCCGTGCAATGGGGAAGCCGTTTCACGAACCAGCGTGGTCAGATCCTTCTAGAAACACTGGCCATCTTAGATGTCGACTTGGCTAATGTCGGTACCAAGAGTACCTTTAGTTGAAACGGAGCGGAGTCAATTATTGACGTGACCTTTTGTAGTCCTGGCCTAACAAGTAGTTCGAACTGGAGAGTAGATGATGGCTACAATCACAGCGACCACCTGGCGGTTCGCTACAGTATCAACTACAACAACAGCAGACAGCGGATAGAAGAAGAGGCGGCTAGGCCTAGGCCAAGCCCTCGCAGGTGGAAGACATCATACTTCGACGAAGAGGTGTTTAGGGAAGCGCTCCGCCGTGAGCGAAACTTAATCGGTTTAGACGGCGACGAGCTGGTAGCGGTGCTCTCACGTGCGTGTGATGCGACCATGCCTAGGCGAGTCCACCCTAGAAATGGGAGGCCACCGGCTTACTGGTGGACCGACGCGATTGCGGACCTGCACCGCGCCTGCCTACGGGCTAGCCGGCGAATGTAGCGAGCACGACCAGAGGAAGAGCGAAACGAACGGCGGGTGGTGTTCGCCGCGTTTAAGACCGAGATAAGGCCAAGCAAAAAGGCCTGCTTTGAGGGTCTCTGTCAGAGTGCCAAAAAGAACCCGTGGGGTGACGCCTACAGGATCGTTATGGCCAAGACGAGACGTAGGACAGCCGGGGACTGGGGCCCGCGATGAGGAGAGGGTTACCGATGTGGAACTTGCGGGGATAGCTAAGTCCCTTAGCGTAGGTAAGGCCCCAGGTCCGGATGGAGTTCCGAACCTGGCCTTAAAAGTAGCTATTGCAGAGGCTTGTTCAGGTTCAGGTCTGCTATGCAGAAATGCCTGGACGAGGGAGTTTTCCCAAAAGCTTGGAAGAGGCAGAGCCTGGTACTATTGCCAAAGGCGGGGAAACCACCCGGAGACACGTCGGCATATAGACCAATATGCTTGATTGACACGGCGGGGAAGGTACTCGAAAAGATCATCCTCAAAGGAATGTTGCGGTTCACCGAGGGCGAAAATGGTCTTTCGAGTAACCAGTACGGCTTCCGGAAGGGGAGGTCCACCGTAGACGCTATCTTGTCGGTTACAAAAACCGCCGAGAAAGCACTCGAGCCTAAGAGGAGGGGAATTCGCTTTTGCGCGGAAGTGACTCTGGATGTAACGAATGCGTTTAATAGCGCCAGCTGGTCTGCTATTGCCGATGCGCTCTTGCGTCTGGGGATACCGGAGTACCTGTACAAGATTCTCGGAAGTTACTTTCAGAATCGTGTACTAGTCTACGACACGGAGGTGCCGACGACATTACGCTCGAAGTCTACGGTGAAACGATCGATGAGGTAAAGTTGACTACCAACCAATCGATCAAGGTTATGGAGGCGTGGATGCGGTCCAGGAAACTGGAGCTAGCTCACCACAAGACAGAGGTGACGGTTGTTAACAACCTGAAGTCGGAGCAGCAGACGTCGATCAGTGTAGGAGAGTGCACTATCCTGTCAAAGCGCTCCGTCAAACACTTGGGCGTGATGATCGACGATAAGCTTACCTTCGGTAGCCACGTCGATTATGCCTGTAAAAGAGCCTCCACAACTATTGCGGCACTGTCCCGGATGATGTCCAATAGCTCTGCGGTGTACGCCAGTAAGCGCAAGGTTCTGGCTAGTGTTGCTACGTCCATACTTAGGTATGGCGGCCCGCCGTGGGGCACCGCGTTAAGTACTGAATGCTACCGACGGAAGCTGGAAAGTACTTACAGGCTTATGTGCCTGAGGGTTGCGAGCGCGTAACGTACCGTGTCACACGACGCTCTCTGCGTCATTACTGGTATAGTGCCTATCAGCATCCTTATCAGTGAAGACATGGAGTGCTTCGAAATGCGCGGCACAAGAGGCATACGCAGGACTGTCAGGATGGCCTCTATGGTCAAATAGCAGCGCGCGTGGGACAGATCCACCAAAGGAAGGTGGACCCATAGGTTAATACCGAGGGTAGATAGTTGGTTTAATAGGCGTCATGGGGAAGTTACATTCAACCTGACATAGGTCCTTTCAACCATGCTTCCGACAGTATCTATACCGTTTCGGGAATGCGGATTCTCCTGAATGCCCCATGTGCAATGGTTTAGAGCAAACGGCGGAACACGTTTTGTTCGTGTGCCCACGCACAATGCGTGACCGCATGCTTGCCACATGCGGGGAGGACACAAACCCGGACAACTTGGTCCAGAGGATGTGTAGGGATGAGTTTAGCTGGAACGCCGTTGCAACGGCTATCACCTATATCGTCTGGGAGCTACAGGTGGCGCGTGGACTTGGAGAATGGCTAGTCCTGATGCAGTATAAGAGGTGGTCCAGGGGTTCGGAGTCGGCTTCGTAGGTCATACCGGTGCCCTGCGGTCGAGATCGACCCTTACAGCGATTAAATGGCCGCGGAGAGGAAGTCCCGGTAGCGGTGCTGTCGTGGTGTCGGTCTTCTGGAAAGGGGTCCCCGGCAAGGGTCGGGGCAGGTGGAGACCCTGCTGTCAGCAACCTTCTGGTGCAGCTGATAGGGCCTGGAGGGTAGTGATACCCTTGCCTTCAGCAGGTCAGATCGGGTTGCACGTGGGCATCAGTTTTTGATGTCTGCAAAGCAATTGGGCGTGGGCGGGGTTGACCCTGCCCGCCTTTCAAGGACAAAGGGAGCGGCGAGGACCACTCGGGAAACTGGCTAATCGCCAGCATGTTACCGTGATGGACTCTCCAGAGCGAGTCATCGATGTTCGTTGCCGCTAGGCTACGCTGCTAACCTTGAGGGTGCGATGTGCACTAGCCCCTCTCTGAAGCATCCTTGATGTTAGGGTGTCTGTTTGCAGATTATCCCCCTATGGTTTAGAAGGAAAAGACTTCGGCGGCCGAGTTACAGGCCTTTAAGTATGAAGGTCAATTACGCTAATTTATAATTCTTCAAATCATAGACAAATTGACAAATAATAATCTTCAAGCGAGTCCATGTTTGGAGTCTTTCTTATAGTCCATATCACCTAACAATGCTTATGCGTCTATCAACGCTTTAACTTAAACCGCTTCAGATGCTTTTGTCCATCACACCGTGACATGTTTATCCAGCACTAGTCTTATCTTAAGAATATTTTCGGTTATTATTGTCATTGTAAAGAAACACCTAGCCCAACCTCGTTTGGCCATCTGAAAACCCCAAGACGACGACGACAACGTCTTCTTCTACGACAGCCATCATTCCCTTTTGCGGGTAGCTCAATAAAAAACAAAAATAAATTTTCGTCCATTTTCTTTTATTTCCGTTCCCTGTATAGTAACTACGGTTCAATGAAGGTGGCGGATGGTACGGGGATCTCGCGAGGGGTCCATCTCGCGAAGTGCATCGAATATGCACTTTTTGTGTTGCACCGACCAACCGACCTCCCTACAGCGAAGGAATCGATTCGATGCACTTCAAGACACAGAAGACGAAACGCGGATAACCAACGCAACGGGGGGACGGACGCGGCCATGTCACTGACCAAGGTCCCGGGCTCTTTCGCACTAGAGTGTCCTTCCCGGGACATCCCGGGACAAGAATTCCCGGGATTTGAGTGATTTCGGGATTTCCCGAATCCCGGGATATCATTTCAGAAATCCCGACAATCCCGGGAATCCCGGGATGAAGACAATTTGTAGATAAAACTGCCAAATATCAAGGCAAAACCTTAATCTGGCCATTTTCACTTTCGAAATATGAGCGGTTTTCTCACACACCACCATCGGGCTTCGGACACTAGGTCATACTTGATAAAAAAAATCAATCATTAATGATAAACTTGGTATCATGTTATGCATTTCATTCATCCTTTTCTATTTATTGGTTTATTCAGTAGCAGCAAGAACAAACTGGATATAGCCCACATACCATATTACATTGTAATTTTGGAAATCTGAAATCAAACTTTTCCTATATTATGTAAATAATTTGAATTTTTCAGAAGAGAATTAATGAATCTCAATAACAAGTATAAAAGTTTTAAAATTATGGAAAACCGCAATTGCAAAAGAGTCCAACCTTTTGTATTGAAATATTCGGAAACTAAGAGTTCAAAAGGTACTCTAAAGTTATATTGTAGTGCGATTTTTACGATACATATCAACAATACAAACATCTTCCGTAGCGATATAATACAGATTATGATAATTATTTCTCTTAAACTATTGGTAGAAAATTACTTGCAATAAATTAACTACTAAATAGTTGAAAACAGACTGTTCTTGGCGAACATAACGTTGATACTTTTATATGTATTTCGTTATTGACATTTGTACATCAAGTAGTAGTGCAGTACATGGTATATACAGTTTATAATACCGTCGTTGGGGGTGAGAATGGGTCAAAAAAGGATACTTAAAGATTTTTTGTTAAATAACAAATGCAATTGAAGTCGGAATAACTTTTTATTTGGTATGTATACTCTCCTATGTGGTAATGATAGTTTAGCAAGAAAGTATCACGTTATATGAATTGCTTACTAAACTACAAATGATTGAAAATTGACCCAATCTCACCCCTTAGAGGGGGTGAGAATGGGTCAAAGTATTCGAAATCACCTATCTAAGAATATAAGTTAATTTTATTGATCATATCTAGTAAACCTACTTAAAACACGATGTTATCATGACGAATAAAAACATAGGTAATTTTAAAAGATGATTAATCCACCTAAAAGGGCTAATACAACCGAAAAAATGGTTGAAATTTGATAAAATATCGTTAGTATATGTACTGTATCACCATTTTTAGCCATCATAATCATCCTCATTAAGAGTTTCAACCTCCATGAAAGGAGGGGAGATTACAATGAGGGAGGGGTGCATTGAAAGATTGATTGTAAAAAAACATGATAGTTTTAGTATACTGCATAAGAAATGTTGAACCCTCCGTTATAAACTCTTATGTACATGATCATTGGCCTCTATATTGCTAAAGCAAATCACTCCATCTCAAGATAGAGGGTCGTTCAAATATTATGTTAAGTCTATTTTGTGAGCTTACGATATTGCAGTACACTAAAGATTAGCTGATAATTAGAGGAGCTGTCCAATCGCATGGGTGTATTGTTATAAATGATTTTAGGCACTACACGTATTAACACACTCGTTTGACACTTCTCGACATATTTTTGAAAGAAATCGTGCTTTTATGAAGATACGGTGAACATGGCACCACTCTAACGTCAAATGGGGACTGGATAACAAGTTGAATTTTTAGTTAAGGTTATGTGCACTCGATAAGAAAAAAAGATCGCGGTAGGCGGCGCTCGCGGACGGTTGTGTTTGTGGTTTACTGTCACGTTTTTTCACTTCCGCGGATTTTAGATTCGGCCGAGAATTTGTGTAAATTTATTTGTTTAAAAATTAGACAATTCAATGTTGTGTACGAACTTGAGATGAAGGTGAAACTTAACATTAACATCCGGCGAAGTGGAAGGAGAGTTTTTGGGAAAACTGACCATTCTCCGAAGAAAACAGTGATTGAACGGTTTGAAACACACCGACAAGTGGCCACCGTTGGCAAGTGATTATTTTTACGGTAACAATGTGTCCGACGGAATCGGTCGTCGTTCTGTTACTTTTCTCTTCGTCGCGTCCCGTAGTGTCAAACTTGCAGATCTGGAGCTAGTACTCGTAGGTCGTGCGTTTAGCCGTGAAGATACTTTGGTCAGTTTGAGATTTACGGAACTGTAGCTAACGAAGAAAATCATCGGAAATTCAGTGAAAATGTGTGGAAAACTTGGTTTATGTATCAAATAAATAATCTTATTCTGAACCGTTGGTGTGTGTAGATCGGTGAATAGGGTGGTCAAATTCGTATGTTCGTGTTGAAAAATCGGTTCTCAAGGAAATTGGCTGGTGGTGACAATCAGTCGCTAGTTCGTTTTCATTTTGTTCTCTAGGACGAAAAAAGTGTTTTTGAAGTGTTTGAGACGCCACTAGCAACAGAGCAATGGAGGAAGAGACATCGAGATTGGTGAGTTCGTTTCATGCTATTATTCTATTGTGAAAGCTTAGAAATGATAAATGTTCTTTTGATGCGGTCATCTTGGTGCTTAAAACGTTTTTGTACGCTGATTTTTTTGTCTTCCCTTTTTATCTTTGATGCTATGCTAATTTTTTTTTTAATAAACATATTATAAACATATTATTAAAAGTAAATTGAGCTGTATTGGTTTCTGTTTTTATTATTTTATTATATCAGACTTTTACAATAGGTAATTGTTTGGATTTACTTATATGTATATGTACATATTTTTTTTATTCTTCCATCATATTTGTAGTGTTTGTCACCATGAGTGTCGACCTGAAGCATAATTTGAAAACCCTTGTTAGCATTTTAGCATCATCTTTGAAGCTTCAGACTGTCCGCAGTTATATCTTGTTTCATTTTGAGCATAGGCTTATGATAACAAAAAATGTACATATGTCAAATGATATATTGCAAGCGAAACATAATCGGGTTCTGCATTGTTCTAGTTGCTGTAATCGCCAGATTTAACCTAGGTTCAGGAAGTTATAGATTTTAGTAAATGATGACATGAATTTCTGAACTTGTCATTTCATGTTGCTGTGATAGGCTAACATATTTGTACTAATTTACTATTTTGGTTTTTCTTATTATAAATTTATTGTTCTATATATTTGGGAATGGGACCATTATTCTTTCTTTTCGTTTCAGAGAGCGAGTAATGGCGCTTAAGCCTAGGCTTTAAAGCCAGGACACATGGACAAATGCCTGTGTCCCATCCCAGGAGAAGAGACCCCAACTATAACGGAGTGTGCAATAACCTTCTTAGCTGCACCACTCCCAACGATATCATGTTCAAAAATCATTCCCCTACACAGAAACGGTTGGTACGGTTGTCCCCGTTTCTTCCTTCATTCAATTCAAAAAGGTTTGTCAATCATGTCATTCATAAGTGGATAACCTGATTGCCTTATATTTTTTAATTATCTTTCAATCCAATAGTCTGCACAGTGGGCCTGGCCATTTTATTATTTGTATCACATCTATGATATGCTGCAAATATTAATGCTGACAAGAAAATATCAGAAGAAATTTTGATATTTCCAGGATGCTTTTCAATACTGGCTGTGCAAGCACTAGAATAGAATAGAATAGAATAGAAGGTTATGTGCACTCGATAACTTGCTTGACCCAATCTCACCCCCATTCTTAATATTTAGACATAGAGTCGAAAATATTGAGTTTTTAAATAAAAAGAGCAATGACAGCCCGCTTTTTTCATTACATCAACCAGGTAATACCTACAGCTAACCACTTATAAGAAAATTTATGGTTAGGTACTTGTGTTAAACATTACGATGGAGAAATTTTTTCAGAGTGATTTACTAGTAGTTTCATCATATAAGCTTAGCCACAAATTTAACAAAAAACGATTATTGCAAAACATCTTATTCTGCATCATGACGTGTAAAAACATCTCCTCTTTGAAATAATATAAAGTTTTCAATATATATTAGCGATAGTTAAAGAGCTATTTCAAATTTTATGTTTCTCCGTTTTGACCCAATCTCACCCCCCAGACCCATTGTCACCCCCATCGACGGTACTTCTTGTGATGGATACAGAAATTACCATAACTTGAAAAATGAATATTTCAACTGCACAAAAGCTACACAAATCAATTTTCTGGGTTTTATTGAAATTTTAAAAAATCCCGGGATCCCGGGATTTCCCGGGATTAGCTAAGTATTTTGTCCCGAATCCCGGGACACGAAAATTGGCCGGGAAATGGACACTCTATTTCGCACACTTGCCAGGCACTCACACTCACCCAAACGGAGAGCCACAGAATGCACAATTTTTTCGTCGGTTCGGTTTTGGTCCGCGCGCGGTACCAGTTTTTCGTCCATTTTTTGAGCTACCTACCTAACCTACCTTGCCTGGACGCCTGCAAGCCCTGAGCAGCTCGGACGGATCCAAAAACCGGTTGATGAGAAGTGCATGCGGTGATGACGATGGGAGGCCAAGTGTGTGGCGGCGAGCGAGTGTTTCCTTGTGAGGAGCTCGCGGTTCTTGGAACGACGACGTTCTTGTACTTACACTGCACTGCACTGCACCGGGGGGAAGTCGACGGAGCCAAGGGGGTCTGGTTTCAAGTTTTGGCCTTTGCCGGTTTTTTCGTTTCGCATTTTCGTTCATTGCTTTTTTCATAATGTGCGAGACGCTTATCGTTGCTGTAGTCGTCGTCGTCATCGTCGTTTGAGTGCCACAATGATCACGAGCTGCCAACCGGTGGAGAGCAGGACGGAGGAATGCGTAGGAAATTGCGGTGCCGTCGTCGGTTGGTCGGTGCAGCAGTGTGCAGTAATGATGACGAGGAAGAGTGCACTTTTAGGAAGAAGTACTTTTGTAAATACGTTCAAGGCGTAACTGACCTCGGTTTATGGTGCGTGTGTTGGAAAGGTTCGCTGGAGGCAGTTTCGAGTTGTTTGTTTCGGATGGGGTTCGTCGAATGAAGGCGCGAGGAAAACGAACCAACTTATGAATTTGAAAATTAAGGGTTTGCTTATCAATAATTCATGGCATAAATTTCAGTATCAAATTTTCTTCTAGATGCATTTTGTTTTTTTTTTTTTTATCTGTATTAACGAGATTTTTAGCCTTAGGCTAGTTCATCTCGGGACACACGCTTTACTTCCCTTCCGAAGGAAGAACTCACATTTTGTGAGTTTGTCGGGAGTGGGATTCGATCCCAGGTCCTCGGCGTGATAGTCAAGTGTTCTAACCATCACACCAGGTCCGCTCCACGCATTTTGTTTTGTTACACTAGGCCTGACTCTGTCTCTACCTACAATCATGTACTTCACGTTAGTATTGTTGAGCATGTTCTTGCTGTGCTTCTATTTCAGATGAGTTAAAGCTCCACTGCCTTAGATTCGATATCGATGAAATCAATACAGGGGATTAAACTTCCACCAGGTCTTTTGGTTAGTTATGATGGGAGCCAACGAATTGTTGTCAAACTGTATTTGTTTGTCCAATGCATTGCGAATACCGTAGGACCATTTACACCCTTGGTGTGCCTCAATCAACAGTCTGTTGAGAACGATCTTCTAGAGCACCTTCCCCGCCGTGTCGATCAAACATTGGTCTATATGCCGACGAGTCTCTGGGAGGTTTCCCCGTCTTTGGCAATTTACCAGGCTCTGCCGCTTCCAAACCTCTGGGAAAACTCCATTGTCCAGATATTTATGCATAGAAGACCTGCACATCCCGGGAGCCTCTTCAATAGCTACTTTTAAAGCCAAATTTGAAACTCTGCCCAGACCTAGGACCTTATCTACGCTAACGGATTTTGCAATCCGCGCTAGTTCCTCATCGGTGACCCTCTCCTCTTCGCCAGCCCGATTCACCCAGCTGTCCTACGGAAGAAGGCCAATGACAAGAGTCGCGTTAAAAGCACCTCAATGATCCCCTTCAAAATCTCTGGAGACTGCTATGTAGGAGAATCCAATTGGAAATCATTGGAGATATACCATGAACCCGTGCGGCTTCCAATATGGCATCGAAAAGCACTTTGTCAAAGGCACCCTCGATATCTGAGACAACACCCAAGCAGCATTGCTTTTGAGCGAATGCTTTCTTGATATCGTAAACAACTTTGTGTAAAAAAGTCACAGTGGACTTTCCAGATTGATAAGCATGTTGATTCACATAAAGAGGCACATTGGCCAGATGAACATCACGGATGTGATGATCGACAATGCGTTCTAAGCATTTTATAAGAAAAGAGGTCAAACTGATAGGTCTGAAACTCTTTGCTTCTTCATACGACGCACGACCCACTTTCGGAATAAACTTTACTGTAATATCCCGCCAGGATTTGGGAATATATCCTGTAGCAAAACTGCAAACAAGTAGTTTTTTCAAATCATGTTTGAAATAATCAAATCCCTTCTGCAGCTAAATAGGATAAATCCCATCTGCCCCAGGAGATTTGAAAGAAGCAAAGCTATTTAGTGCCCATTCAATCGATTCTAAAGTTATGATACTCCAAGCCGAAGCTAAAGAATCATAACTACAAGAAAAGACATCTGGTTCATCCGAAGATGTAATATCCACACATCCGGGGGGAAGTGTGTACTGAATAAACATATCAAAACTTGCTCATCAGAGGAAGTGAAATCACCATTTGGCAAACGAAGCTCGTTCACTTGAAAATCCTTAGATTTTGCAAGGATTTTGTTCAATCGACTGGCTTCACTCGGATTGGAAACATTTGTACAAAGGTTCTTCCAGCCGGATCGTTCAGCAGACCGAAGAGCTTTCTGGTAGGCCTTGCGAGCCGACCTGAAAGCCTCCGATCCAGCCGAACGTCGTCTGTTTTAACTCTTTCTACATTGTTTCCTGAGCTTCGCCAGATCAAGGGGTTCCTCATGTGGTCTTCACAGACCGCAGAGGTCAAGCTTCTTCAAAAGCTTCCATGATGAAGGCCGTTGTAGTGTCAACAGCATCATCTAAATCGCATGGAGTGTCAATGGATGGTGAGTATCTATGAAATTTGGCCGCAAGCAAATCAGTAAAAAGATCCCAGTTTGTTGACCGGGGATTTCTGAAACGCAATGTTTGCGAAGTAACATTTAAATGTTCAAAAAAGATGTAGCGATGGTCAGATAAAGATTCATCATCTGACACATGCCAATTGGTCGGCTCGTGACTGATTCTGCTAGAGCAAAGCATTAAGTTTTACACTTCCTCTCTAGCAGATACCATGAAGGTTGGGCGGTTGCCTATGTTAAGTAATCCAAGATCTGTACTACTTAAGTATTCCATCAAAATTGGAGCCTCTCAAATTGATGTCTGAGCTGCCCCAGATTATATGGTGAGCATTGACATAACTGCCAACAATTAGCGGAAGGCCTTTTGAAGTGCAGTATGCGACGACTTGCTCGAAACCATCCGTAGGGAATGGCTCATCATGCGGCAAATAAACCGAACAATAGACCTATTTCCTGTTGAGGTTTCCAATAAATACATCGATTGTGATAGCACGATTGCGTTGTTGACAAGCACACATGCTAGAGGTCCCTACACTTCTGCTCTTTTGCTCAACTTTCGTCTATAGGGGGTTCTCCCCCTGGTCCGCCCTACTTTGTGATTTCTGAGGACCTAACAACGGTCGCCACCCTCTGTTCCCTTTCGACTTACCGGCATTACTGCTGGCCTTTGGGGTTACACAGAAACCTCCATTTAGGTAGGATCTATTTAGGTAAAATCTGTTTAGGTCCCTCCATTTAGGTAACGTTACCTAAATGAAACTTGATTGTGCTCAGATCAGTTGGAGTACTCAAGATTACAGATAAAGTTCGTTAATGAGAAAAAAGCAGAATTAAGAGTTAAGGAACGTTATGGAGTGTTTAAGGATTAAAAATCGAAGAGTATCCGAGAACTCCCTGGAGTTTAGGCCTTCTGATCTACAAGCGTAATCAGTGATCTATTGGAGTATCATCATTCGTGATGGCATAGCCTCATGCAACTATGTGTTGTCAAGTGGTGAGTTCGTTGTTAGTTTGAGGATATCCAAGAACTTCCTCGAATATAGGTCATAAATCTACGAGGGCTACTAGTTGAAAATAAGAGCAATTAGAATGCGGTTTATACTCACACAGCCCTAGGCATCATGTTCTATGGGTTCTATGATTGTATAGGAGTGTCCAAGAACTCCATGGAGTTAGGACCATCTGATCTACAACTGTAATCAGTGATCTATTGGAGCATTATGAATGGTAAGTGGTAGGTTCATTGTCAGTTTGAGGATCTCCAAAAATTTCCTTGAGTATAGGTCATCGGATTTACTAACGTATTTGGTTGTCTCTAAGAGATTTACGCAATAGAGGAAAAATTTAATGGATTACTATATTCCCCTAAAACCGCTCTGAAGACCATTGAGATGCCTTGAAACGCTTTGAAACACCTCTGGAACTCCCATGAAATCTTAATGAAATTTACCTGCGTGCCTATAAACCCCCCTGAAACCACTCAGAAACCTCCTGAAACGCCCTAAAACGCATTGAAACACCTGAAACGCTTTGAAGTGCCTTGAAACGCTTTGAAATGCCTCCAAAACCCCCATGAAACCCCATGAGCCTCTGAGGCCCCATTAATCATCTTGAAACGCATTGAAACGCTTTGAGACGCAATGGGTCACCCACTGGCTGGCAGGGCATTTCTCATGTTCCAGCCCTGGAGCCCAAGATTCAAGGTGTTTTGCTTGACAGTCCATTGCCCATATGGGTGGACCTCCTCTCCTTGCGAGCATTGATCGCATCGACTCCATTCGCTTTTCGACCAGAAGGTGTGATGTTGTTCCGTCCCTTAGGTATGGGGACTAAACTAAGAGCTGGTAAGGAACGTACTCCAAGGCTCCGATACGACTGTACATACAGGACGGACAGCGGCGCCGACACTAGGGGGTGCCACAGCATCCCTTTCCATCCTTTTTTTTCGTGTTTGTTCAGAAGAGTGAACAAGAAAAAAGAAAAAAAAAACTAGCTTCGCCAATGTGCACTGCAACTTGTCCAGTTGAGGCTCTCTTGAAGGTTGGGTACTTCGGACCTTCCGTTGGGTGTTTGCTGTTCTTAGATTTCCCGATATTGTTGTAATTCTTGGGAGGTTTTGTAAAGCCTTGTGCCCTGTGATGTCCTTCTCTTCCACAACGCCCGCAAAACTATCTTCTCTCAAGGACCTTTGCAGTCCCAATACTCATCGCCATCAGGACCTCCGAGTACTTGGACACGCCAGTCTTGAAGATGAAACATCGCACTTGTCTCGCTTATTAGGAACTGCTTTACCTGACATCACTCTTAGAGTATCCTTGCGCCTGTCCACAGTTCAAGGGGCATCCTCTCTCTGGCCCGCTCAAATCTGTGGCAGCTGGGGATCCACACAAGGTCGCTGATGTCTGCTAGCTTCAACTCGTTGCAGGCATCCTATATTTCAGGCCCACTCTGCTTAGCGTTCTAAGATGCCTGGAAGGACCCGACTCACGGGCTATACTGCCTATTTCCTTTGGGGATACGATTTTTCTGGTCTAGTGAGTGCCACCGGATAGCTCCTCTCCCGGTGGCTGCTTCGCACGCTTCTGCGACTTTTTTGAAGCGTCTGGCGTCTTTGTTGAGCTACCTACGAATGTGTAGGCCTCAGTCTGGATTAACTGTGGTATCTTCAGCTTCGTATGCCGTGCCGTTGCCATTGCCACTAATATCTTCTTCCGGATATTCTCTACTCCAGATCCTTGCCAAGGTTTTTGCTGATATTACTTTTCGACCACTCAAAGTCGATGATCAAGGCCCAGATGTTGTACAGCCACTTTAAGAGCAAGAATCATAAAGCTACCCTCACATTGTATTATTTACACAATATTTCCACCTTGATCCGTGACGTGCGTTGCTTACAATTGGGCATTGTCGGCTGCGCTGGCTGACGATATTTTGCTGGAGGTGTATGGTTAATCCACATAATCGATCGATGAAGTCTACCTGAGAGTAGACAGTTGAGTCAACATGTTTCATGTGGAAGTAATATTCTACTAGACTCGGGTCCTTTCGGTCAATCGCTGCTTTCGTCTGTGTCTACACCGATTCGGTCATTCAGGTTCTTCCGCCCGAGTGGCCAGTAAATGTAGATTTTGAAGAAACTGCGCATCACGTTTTGTTCGTGAGACTGCGTTTTTATAGAATGCGTAGCTACATGTTTGCGACATTTGTTGGAGACACGACTCTGGACAACCTTGCCCAGAGCATGTGTAGAGACGTGTTTAACTGGATGGATCACCGGCTATCAATAAACAATAAACAACCAATCGGTGCTCGAAAGGTTCGGAAGTCGGTTACGCAGGTCATACCGATGCGATGGCCTTCGGTCACACTCGAGTGTTCTATCGGACAGTTGACCGCGCGGAAGACTCCCTGATGTGCCGCTGTTGTGGTGGCAGCTAATCCAAGCCATGGTAGAATAAGGGGTCTCCTGTACCCATGCAACACACATGTTATATAAAAGTTACGAAAGCGCAACGTTTGGTTGTATAGAAGTTATTCAGACGTAATTCAAACATAATGTTGAAATAACGTCAAATAAACTTCTATACAACCAAAACTTGCGCTGTCGTAACTTTTATATAACATGTGTGTTGCTTGGGTAAGGTCCGGGGTAGACGGAGGCCCATGTCAGAAAGTCCTTTTGTGGTGTAAGCGGATAGGGCCTTATTTCCAAGGAGGCCAAGTTGCGGTGCAAGCATTATCAGTTCTCAATACCAGTGAATCAAAATTCAACCATCGCGCGACAATAATGACAATGTCGCAACCTGTATTTGTTGCGACAATCCACCCAATGCGACATACGTTTGTCCCAACTTGAAAATACTAGGATCAACATCGTGCACCACGAGTTTAGAGATTTTTAGGCCTTCCATTGCGATTTTCGAACGGTAACTTCGAGTCGGTAAACACTGCAACTCTGCTGAAGATCTATCTTAAAAAAGTTTCGACTTTGGGTTAGTAATAATTGATTATTCACGAGTTGAAAAGTACGCAACAAATTCAGCTTCCGTTTTGTCTGCAACAAATATTTTCGAGATCATGTCATTATCTGTTACCAGTAGCGATAACGAGTAATCGTCGCGCCTTCTTTGTTGCTTGTTTTGTGCCTCTTTTGTCTGACAATTCTCTTCACTGCTCAATACTGTCGGAGTATGCTTGAAGTTGGCCCTAACTCGTTTCCAGAGGGCAAAAAAGGTGTTGAAGCCTCTGTCTGGTCTTGTCACTAATCGTAGCCTTAGAATAATGCTCTATCCATGCGGATGGTTTACAAAAAAAGCTGAATTAGACTCGTGATATACTCCAGACTGAGCAACACTGATAAAAGTGAGCTTAACGAATCCAAATACAAACTATTTCACAATGACAACTGTTCTCAGTAACTATTATTATCATCACATCATAACCGGTAGTCAACTTCTGTAAGATCGACCAAAGCACAACGAAAACCCCCCAATCAGAGAACCCTTCCACCCAGAACGAAACAGTCGGCTCCGGATTTTGCTTCACACACTCGCATTTGGGCCCAATCGACCACTCTACGATGGACGATGCAGTAGGGTAGCAGAAGTGACTTGAGACACGGTCAGTGGACAACCACAAAAACCAAACTCGCTGTGCTGAACTGCGCTCTCCTAGGGACGATGTGTGCGAACGAAATACGAAATACGAACCAAGTCCAACTTTGGCTCGGTCGGTCGGTGGTGAAAGAACGAACGGGAAAGCACAATTCACAATCATATTCAAGGTTTCGTGTTTCGTCGTCAGGCCTTTGCCATGGAAAGGACTGCCAAAGGGGAGAAGGTCGTTGACCATCGCACGCTTCGATGTGTTGCGGTAGGCCATGGATTCGTCGTCTGTTTTTTGGTTGGACATTTTTGGATGGCCTACTACAGTTGTGCGATGAAGGTGTACCAACGTGAACGAGGCGAAACGGAACTGAACTCAGAGAGGGGGACTGCGGCAACCCTCGCCCTCCGCCATTCCTCGTTCAATTAGCGTCGGAATCCGCGCCGCCGCCTTCAGTCTGAAACAAATTGATCAAAAGTATGGCGGAAATCCCTAAGAAATGAGCCGAAGAAAATGAAAAAGTTTGCCGCGGACAAATATGCACGTTTCCTGCTGCGAGAGCCGCCGCTGCGTTCGTTGCCGAAGAGCCCGCCATAGCCTAAGCCCTGATGCAGTGCAGCAATTTTATTAAAGCCGACAAAAGCGGATTAAAATCACAATCATCAGAATTTTTATTTCTTATTACTTCCCATTGACGACGACAACGACGACGACTACGACGATGGCTATGACGACGGAGATGCCGAAGAGGTATGGGGAAGGCCTGGTGAAGCACGACTCTGTACCAAGAGAGGAAGCTTACCATGGAGTGGCGCGCAGATGTGTTCATTTATCTAGTTATTCGTTTTCGATCTTGCTCCAAGAATCGGTCGGCATCGGCTACAATGGGATGCACTTTTTTCAATTCCTGTCTTTTTTGCAGGAGCCCTGCCGCGCGCCGCCGTCGGATTAGGCCGACTTTCGAGAACTTAAGCTTGGGGGCCAGATTGGATCCCGAAAAGCCTACCTTGTTTGTTGGTTGTATGTCTGATTCTTCGCCAGGTGGTGCTTACGGGTGAGGAACCGACAGACAGATGTCGTTGGCACCATAATCCGCTTAAAATCGACGCTTCATCACACCCCTGCTGCTGATTCGGGTGTTTTGCAGCCCTGCTCGTTTCAAACCTTCCATCAGGTATCAGGTATCAGAAGGCCGGCTCCAGAGGCACGTTATCCTCCATTTGGGACATTTGTGCCATCGCCAAAATAACAGCCTATTTCATCATCTACCTGAGGGAAAAGGAAGGAAAAAGGATTTGGATGGGGATAGGGACAGGTAGGGAAATAGGAAAATACCCTGGAAGAGGGTACTAACGCACAAGCGTACCACAATGGGTTCAAACAGCGCCCTGAAAAGGGCACTGTAATAACGCATAAAGCGAAAGAGAACCTATAGCTCTTTACCACAGCGGGTTAAGAACAACAGAACATCCTGAAGATTCAGGTTTCTGAAGTCAGTTTCACTTAATAAGTGTTTACCGAATACTCGGAAACGCAGTTGCGCGAAAACTGGACAGTTACATATCAAATGATACGAAGTTCCATAATCGGATTCACAGCTATCACAGGCAAATGAATCAGCTTGCTGAATATTCGCCATGTGATAGCTGAGTCGGCAGTGGCCAGTCAATGCTTTGACCAGCATGCTGCAATTCTGCTTAGACAGATTAGTTAGATACTTCGCCACCCGTAGAGATGGCTCAGCACTATACAATTTGGTTTGACGACATGACTCCAAACTATTCCAATGTTGTCTGTGTTGAGTGACAGCCCAGGTGTGAATCTGAAGCTTAATCTAACACTTCGATATCGGAATAGCTGGCTCAGGGCCAATGAAGTCATGTGATGCTCCAGAGCGAGCTAACTCATCAGCCAATTCATTTCCAGCGATGGAAGAATGACCAGGTACCCATAGAAGGTGAACAGCGTTTGCTGAATTCAGCTCCTCGATTTGAGTTCGACAAGCGATAACTATCTTCGACCTGGAGTTGGCCGAAGCAAGTGCTTTAATAGCAGCCTGGCTATCTGAACAGAAGTATATTACTTTGCCCATTACGTGCTGCTGAAGTGCTGATTGCACTCCGCACATAAGAGCAAAGATTTCGGCCTGAAAAACGGTGCAGTGTCTGCCAAGTGAATAAAACTGATACAGCCTTAGCTCACGAGAATAAACACCAGCACCTGCTCGACCTTCGAGAAGGGAGCCATCAGTGTAACATACGATGCCGTCTGAAATACTTCTTTCCAGATAACCAGATGTCCACTCTTCCCGGGAAGGGAATTTCGTGGAAAATGTCCTATATGGAAAATTACAAGCAATTGTAAGATCACTTGGAGCAAGGACAATTTTGTCCCAATTCACCAAAAGTGGAAACAACGAGGTGTGTGCTGATGTGCGGTTCACATGAGTTTCCTCTAGTACACCGAGTACCCGTAACCGGTAAGTGCAAGAAAGGGCTTCTTGTTTGAGATGAATGTGTAGTGGGGCAACGTCAAAGAGAACTTCTAGCGCTGCCGTAGGAGTTGAAGAGAACGCTCCAGACATCGCCATTAAGCACATCCTTTGGAGATGGCCTAATTTTGATTGGACCGTTCTCACTTCACCCTTTTGCCACCACACAAGACATCCATAAGCCAATATTGGCCGAACCACAGTTGTGTAAATCCATTTGATATACTTGGGTTTTAGACCCCAAGTTGTACCAAAAGTACGCCGGCATTGCCCGAAGGCCATACAAGCTTTCTTGATTCTGAACTCAATGTGAGGTGTCCAGGAAAGCTTGGAATCAAGAATGACTCCAACGTACTTTACCTGTTCAGTCACATCGATTTCAGAATCAAAGAGACGCAAAGGTCGAACGCCATTACGGTTTCGCCTTTCCGTGAAAAGAACAATAGATGTTTTACTCGGATTAACCGAAAGGCCATATTGGCGACACCAACCCTCAACTACCTGAAGGGCGTTTTGCATCAGGTCGAAAAGGGTGCTGATGCACATACCAACTAACAATGTTAAATAGTCGTCGGCAAAACCATAAGTAGGAAAACCGCTATTATTGAGTTGCCTCAATAGCGTATCTGCTACGAGATTCCACAAAAGCGGTGATAAGACTCCCCCTTGGGGGCATCCACAAACACTCAATTTCCTAATCCCTGCTAGACGCAATGTCGAGAAGAGATATCGGTTTTTGAGCATTTGGTGAATCCAATTGGAAATCATTGGAGATATACCATGACTCCGTGCGGCTTCCAATATGGCATCGAAAGGCACGTTGTCAAAGGCACCCTCGATATCTAAGAAAACACCCAAACAAGATTGCTTTTGAGCGAATGCTTTCTCGATATCGTAAACAACCTTGTGTAAAAGAGTCACAGTGGACTTACCAGATTGGTAGGCATGTTGGTTCACATGAAGAGGCACGTTGGCCAGATGAACATCACGGATATGATGATCCACAATGCGTTCTAAGCATTTCAGAAGAAAAGAGGTCAAACTGATAGGTCTGAAACTCTTTGCTTCTTCATACGACGCACGACCCACTTTCGGAATAAACTTTACAGTAATATCCCTCCAGGATTTGGGAATATACCCTGTAGCAAAACTGCAAACAAGTAGTTTTTTCAAAACATGTTTGAAATAATCAAATCCCTTCTGAAGCAAAATAGGATAAATCCCATCTGCCCCAGGAGATTTGAAAGGAGCAAAGCTATTAAGAGCCCACTCAATCGATTCTATAGTTACAATACTCCGAGCCGAAGCTAAAGAATCATAACTACAAGAAAAGACATCACATTCATCCGAAGATGTAATATCCACACATCCAGGGAAGTGTGTGCTGAATAAGCATTCCAGAACTTCCTCATCAGAGGAAGTCAGATCGCCATTTGGCAGACGAAGTTCGTTCACCCGGAAATCCTTAGATTTCGCAAGGATTTTGTTTAACCGACTGACTTCACTCAAGCTGGAAACATTTGTACAAAGGTTTTTCCAGCCGGATCGTTCAGCAGACCGGAGAGCTTTCCTGTAGGCCTTGCGAGCCGACCTGAAAGCCTCCGAACCAGCCGAACGTCGTCTGTTCCAACTCTTTCTACATTGTTTCCTGAGTTTCGCCATATCAGAGTTCCACCAAGGGGTTCCTCTTGTGATCTTCACAGACCGTAGAGGGCATGCTTCTTCAAAAGCTTCCATGATGAAGGTCGTTGTAGTATCAACGGCATCATCTAAATCACTTGGAGTGTCAATGGATGGTGAATATCCATGAAATTTGGCTGCAACCAAATCAGTATAAAGATCCCAGTTTGTTGACCGAGGATTCCTGAAACGCAATGTTTGCGAAGTAACATTTAAATGTTCAAAAAAGATATAGCGATGGTCAGATAAAGATTCTTCATCTGACACATGCCAATTGGTCAGCTCGTGACTAATTCTGCTAGAGCAAAGCGTTATATCTAACACTTCCTCTCTAGCAGATACCATGAAGGTTGGGCGGTTGCCTATGTTAAGTAATGCAAGATCTGTACTACTTAAGTACTCCATCAAACTGGAGCCTCTCAAGTTAATGTCTGAGCTGCCCCAGATGATATGGTGAGCATTAGCATCACTGCCAACAATTAGCGGAAGGCCTTTTGAAGTGCAGTATGCGATGACTTGTTTGAAAGCATCCGTAGGGGATGGTTCATCATGTGGTAAATACACAGAACAATAGACGTATTTCCTGTTGAGGTTTCCAACAGATACATCAATTGTGATAGCACATACATCTCTGGTGGTTAGTTCAGAGATGAGTGTAGCAACTATTGCGTTGTTGACAAGCACACAGGCTCGAGGCATGACACGCGAGTTTGCCATTTCATGTTTACTGAAAGTGGCAAACACCGGGTTCACAAGGTTTCCTAGATAGAAATTTCCTTTACGAAAGTAAGGTTCTTGTACCAAGGCCACTTGGGCTGTACCATTTTGCATAAGTCTGCAAAGATTGATCGTTGCTGTTCTTTTATGCTGAAGATTGATCTGAGCTATCCTAACCGTAGCCACTACCCAAACTAGGTAAGATTAAACTCTTCGCAACAGCAGCACAACAAAGAACAGCAACAATAAAACCAAATCGGTATCGATTGGAAAACGCCAAAGGCGAGGATACACAGAATACACTGTGTAAATCGCATAATGCGAAACCATATAGGTGAAAATTTAAACTAATTAACAACATCTTCATAATCCCGCCCTTATTTAGCCTCAAGTGAGACTAAAGAAGGGCAGCTGATTGTCTCGGAGAAACACAAGGTCCACTGCACCATTGCTCCGGTTAGCGCAGTAAGGGCTACATACTGTGGAGGGCGCCCTGGTACTCCACAGGCTCCGTTAGCGGTTAGGTTTTTATTAGACACCCCTAGCCATTCATTCCTAGGCACGGTAAGCATAAAGCCGCATCACACCATGAATTAGGGGTCATCTGTTGGTGGATTCTTACCACCGGAACAGGCGGTCCGTAGTGTTATTCTTGGCCAATTGAGACAATCGCTACCGACACTACACAGCTATCTAGGCTGATCGAGAAAAGAAGTTAATATTGATGATCAACTTCATACGGACTCGAACAGCCGACTTTCGAGAACTTAAGCTTGGGGGCCAGATTGGATCCCGAAAAGCCTACCTTGTTTGTTGGTTGTATGTCTGATTCTTCGCCAGGTGGTGCTTACGGGTGAGGAACCGACAGACAGATGTCGTTGGCACCATAATCCGCTTAAAATCGACGCTTCATCACACCCCTGCTGCTGATTCGGGTGTTTTGCAGCCCTGCTCGTTTCAAACCTTCCATAGCCGCCCCTTCAAAGGCAAAGTTCTCATGCAACGCTTCATTGACTTTAGGAGCAACAATTTGCAGTAAACCTTGCAGTCAACAATAGATGGAATAAGGTGACAGTTTGTGATATATTACCATTTCTGCTTAAGGGGGCATATTATGCCTATTTACCCTAGAACGGGATGCTCGAAGCAAGTTGGCAAGCCAAAGCCAATGTACAAAGTGCCGGTGATAACTGAGTTCGAACCTGGCACAAGCGAAGACGTTCGTGCGGAGAAAAGTTGGGATGACAGTCTGCGGAGAAGCAGAGATGTTGACGAGCCGAAGCCAAGAGTTGACCGAATTTATGGAGAGCAGTTACACGATCGAGCAGAAATCAGTCGGCGTAGTAGCTTACGGAGAAGCAGAGTTGCTGACGAGCCGGGGCCAAGCGTTGGCCGAAGTCAGGTCGCTGTTCATTAGCAGCTTCGAATACAAGATCGCGGCGCAAGGGCGTAGCCAGAAGGGGGCAAGGGGGGGCCGTGCCCCCCCCCCCCCTGGCCGACAGATTTTTTTTTAATTCAAGCCGACTCAAAGATTGTCAATAATTCAAGTGTTCCAGAAAAAATATTAAAAAAAAACTATTCTATAGACTATTTTTATAATTGAGGTTTTTATCCACAATTATCCAACCTTTTTGCCTTTCTCGTACACCAAGGTGTACCGAAAGGCTATATGTTCACTCCAAAAATGAAAATTTGATAGAGCCTCCGGAGGGGTCAAGTCTTATATACCAATCGACTCAGCTCGACGAATTGAGGTGATGTCTGTGTGTGTGTATGTGTGTGTGTGTGTATGTGTGTATGTGTACAAAAAAAACTCACATCACTTTTTGGCAGTAAACTTCAACCGATTTTAATGACCGACGGTTCATTCGACGCGGAATCTGGTCCCATTGTTTCCTATTGAAAATGGTTCGGATCGGTCCAGCCGTTCCGGAGTTATGGCCATTTAGGTGTTCCGGACCGGTACCCCAGGAAGGGGCCAGATATGAAAATGTTACAAACCCATGCATGCGACCCATCAAACCGTGGCATTTTCGATAACCTGATGAACGGTAAGCAGCAAAATAGTTTCAGACTATATCTGAATCGGTAATGTTCCGGAACCGGTTCCTGGTGCCCCTCCGGAAGTGGCCAAATATAAAAGTAAACTAAACACATACATGCGACACATCAAATAGCGGCTTTTTCGATAGACAGATAAACGGTAGGCAGCAAAATAGTTTCAGATCATATCTGAACCGGTAGTGTTCCGGAACCGGTTCCGCGTGTCCCGCTGGAAGTGGCCAATTAAACAAGTGAACCAAACCCAGGCATGTGGCACATCTAAGAGCTGCTTTTTCTATAACCAGATGAACGGTAAGTGGGAAAATAGTTCCAGACTATATCTGAACCGGTTGTGTTCCGGAATCGGGCCCAAGTGTCCCACCGGAAGTGGCCAATTAAAAAACTGAACCAAACCCAGGCATGCGGCACATCAAATAGCGAGTTTTTAGATATTCAGGTGAATGTTTAGCAGGAAAATAGTTTCAGACCATATCTGAACCGATTGTGTTCCAGAACCGGTTCCAGAGGTCCCGCCGGAAGTGGCACATTAAGAAAGTGAACCAAACCCATGCATGTGACACATCAAATAGCGGCTTTTTCGATAACCAGATGAACGGAAAGCAGGAAAATAGTTTCGGATAATATCTGAAACGTTAGTGTTCCAGAACCGGTTCCAAGTGCCCCGCCGGAAGTGATCAATTAAATAACTAAACCAAACTCATGCATATGACACATAAAATAGCGGCTTTTTCGATAACCAGATGAACGGTAAAGAGCTGTTTGCAGTTCGGAAGGAATTTCTCACCCTATCTTAATGCATGGGAAATTCCTTGCCTGAATCACTCAAGAAATCGTTTTTCTTCGATTGCAATACGCAGTTGAGAAGAAATGACAGTTCCAATGACAGTTTCTGCCAGGAATCGGTCAAGAAATTTCTTGAGCGATTCCTTTCGAACATGAAACTGGGCTTTTAGCAGGAAAATTGTTTCAGATCATATCTGAACCGCTTATACTGACGGAGTCGAAGTGGTGAATCCAACTGAAGGCATCTGATTGTCAACGATAATTGCCAATAAATCCAGATAATAAGATATCTGAACCGGTTGTTGCGGGAGGTGCTCGATACCACCGACTCTTTCAATAGAAATTAGACAGGTATTTGTCATGATCAGCTACATAGCTGCAAACTCATATTTATTAAATTATAAGTACAAATATACAATAATTAACTTACAAATTCGTTGATAAAATTAGGGAGCACGATTTGCTCATTTACTGAAGGTACCTTCTCGCTAGCTACTAAATGTCTTTACTGAACTACTGCACAATAATGTCACGTATATGATTCAAAGGGGTGTTCATATTTTCAATAATGTTGGGTTCAAATTTAAGGCTACGCATCTTTCCCGAGCAAAGTCCAACAACAAAATGACAGCAAATCGAAAACATGATTTGTATTCAGCAACAAATTGATATCACATTTTGATATCATTTTATCTTTACTTAATTTGATTTCAAATTTGGCTATCGGTTTGCTGTCATTTTAAATTAATGTAAATATTTAGTGTTACAATAGTTTTTAAATCTTTCAGTAAACTATGTAATGTAATTCTAGGGATATATCATTAGTGCCATTGTACTGTTGCATTTAGGATTTTATATTAACCGAAAAACTCTATATTTTACGATTTTTCAATTTTCTTGCGGTGATAACGAAAACAGTTATCAATTTGCTATCACCGATAGCAGGAATGGTTTTCAATTTGCTGTCACAGGAACATTTTTCTGCTCTCATTTTTGATGTTTTAACCGTTAAAACAACCAAACCGATAACAACCTGAGTTATCAAAATTTGCAATATCACAACATCAAAATTAGTTTTCAATTTGCTATCAGACTCTGTTCGGGTTGCGTAACACCGGTTGTGTTCCGGAACCGGCTCCAGGTGTCCCGGAGATAAACAGTCAGCAAGAAAATAGTCTCTGACCACACCTAAGATTATCGGCAATCCTGATTGCTTCGCTGAAATTTCGAAAGTGAAAATTTAAATTTTATCGCATCAATCCCCTTTTGCGTTTAAAATTGCTGCGCTCAATTTTGATGCAGCTGGTTGGTTAAATGGAATGGGTTTCATTCACGTGTTTGCCTTTTTTTCGACAAATTTTATAAGAATCTTATATTCAACGATAATAAAATATAGACTGAAGTGTGCAGAAAAAAAATATCGAATTGTCTTGATAATGATCGGCATCTAGTGCTAGTGAAGGCGGTCAAGCAGTCAACTGAGAGTATAATAAGTTTCCAAATTTGATTATGGCTTTGATGAAACTCTTGCTTTTCTGAATACGGCTGACACAAATTTCGATTTTCTCCTATGTTAACCCCTCCCCCTCTTGGAAAATTTTAGTCGGAATCCAACATTTTGAGGAAGGGCACAAAGAAATGAATCAAGAAATTTTTAAATTTCATGGTGAAAAAGAGTCCTCCTTTCTCAACAAATCGCTCAACTATATTTTGCTTAATTGATTGGGTATTTTTTCATCAAATACATTTATTATTTATCATCTCCCCATTGGCGAGTCAACGAGCACTGTGACGAAAGAAAGAGAAAGAGATTTGTTCTGTTCTAGAGTATCCTCAGGATTCAGGAACAGTTTGGCTAACGTCGACGGAAAAATACTGGTTACTTATTCGACGAGAAAGGCACTACCACCACTAGGTGGATTAATCTGGGTTTTTTTCTTGAGAATCACAGGAAAATTCGCCAAGTATTTCTCCAAGAGATCTACTTCAATATTATCATAGAATTTTACCAAATAATAAGCTTGGATGAATGGTTAAATTTTGTGATGTTTATTCATGGAACACAAAAACAGCATGGCAAGTTTCCGGTAGGGAAAAACAAGGACTTTGTAGAACTAGAGTGCAGTTATATGCTATTGCTACACGAATTTTCACTTGTATTCAATTCAAACCAACGTCATGCTAAGATAATAATACCTGGGATTTCTTTACAAATTCTTTCAAGGACATCTCCAATAATTCCTTTAGGCAGTTATTCAGGAACTTTTCCAAGGATTTTTTCAGAAATTCCTCAAGGAACATATCCAGGAGTTTCTCTTTCGTGAATTTTTCCATGGACATCTTGCAGGGTTCCGATAGTTTTTTAGGGTTTGTTCCAAGAAATGCTTTAAGAATTCCCCCACGATTCCTCCAGTTTTTTAACAAATACTTCTGCAAGGATATATCGATGAATTCCTTCATGAATTTTCCATAGCTTCCTTCAGTGATTCTAGCATGGATTGCTCCAGAGAGTTTTCCAAGAATTCCTGTATGGGTTTCACCAGGCATTCCTCCGGGAAATTCTCCTGGGATATCTTTAGAAGTTCCTTCAGTGATTGTTCCAGTGCTGTTTTCGATAGTTCCTACAGAAATTTCCAGGAGTTGCTTAAATCATTGTACAAAACATTCTCCATCCAAAAATTCCAACAATAATTTGTCCAAAAAATATTGCAGACATGGATGCCTTCATTTTTATTTTCCTACAGAAATTTGTTAAGAAAGCTTTCCTGGGATTTCCTAACGAATTCATCATGGGATTGCTTCCGGGATTCCTCCAGATTTTCCTTCAAGCATTCCTCCAAGTATTCGGCCAGGAATATCTGCTGTGTTTATTTCAGAAACAACTCCAGGAATTATTTAAAAAAATCCTCCAAGGGTTCCCCTAGGAACATTTTTTAGAATTCCTTCAGAAGATTCAAAAAAATAATCCAATACTTCCTCCAGGAACTATTTAGGAATTCCCCAGGATTTCTCCTGGGGTTTCTTCAGGAGCTGCTACAGGGATTCCCCAAGGCGTTCTTCCACGAACTCTTATTAGTATTCCATCAGGATTTCTCCAAGGAATAGCAATTTCTTCAGAATTTTTTACTGCGAATTCTTCATGAATTTCTTCAGATATTCCTCTAGGAATTATTCCAGGGATCCTCTGGGAATTGAAATGCGTATAGATATTTCTCCAGAAATGCCTCCAGGAATTCTTATAGAGATTCCTCCAGGAGTATTTCTAGAGATTCCTCCGTTAAACTCTACGGGTATTCTTCTGGGATATCCCCCAGAGATTCCTCCAAGAATTTAACTCTTAAGAATTTAAGGACTTAACTCGGGACTTCCTGAAATTCCCAAAGGAATACCTCTAGGAATTTCTCCAGGATTTTATCCAGGAATTTCTCCAGGGTTTTATCTAGGAATTACCCCAGGAATTTCTACATGAATTCCCCCAGGAATTTCTCCAGGAATTTCTCTAGGAATTGCTCCTGGATATCTTGCAGAAATTATTTCAACAATTCCTCTACACGGTGTTCAATAAGTTCACCATATAACTTGAAATAGTTTCACATCTGTAATTCAGTTTTCCAAAGTAAATGTATTTATTGAAAGGTCATATAACACTGATCAAATATAGCATATGGTTTTAAATAAAGTCTTTTTCTACTTTTTTTTTATAAGCCTTAGTTGTATCTAAAGTTTGCTAGCTCCGGCACGCTGGAATAATTTTCGATAAGTTCCTCAAGCTACAGAAGTCTTAAACGTTGACTTTTGAGTTTACATCTCACTATACTAAATTAAAATAACTAAATCAATAGACAAAAGCTTTACATTGCTGTTTCAGTGATGATATGGTGATAAACTTGCAAGTTTAGTCAAAATGTGCTTAAATCTATGAAAAAGGCATAAATACATTATATAAAGCCAATTTTGGTTAAAATTTGCCACAATAGGGATATAATCAAGTTTTGGAAAAGATAATTATGGACTAACCTGAGATATAACGCAGCCTTGCTTTTTGACAAAACAAAAATCATTAAAACAGGTACGGCAGCAATTTTAGCAATTTTAAAGATCAAAATAAAATGAGTCCGTTCTTCACCAAATCTGAATCTTATAGATTATTTTGTATGGCCATAGTTGCTACCACTAATGCTGAGGACAACAACCTAATTTTCCAGAAATTCTTTTGGAGATTTTCTCAGACATTCCTTCAGAAAATTCTCCAGGAATACTCTCAGGAATATTTCAGGGATTCCTCCAGGAAGTCCTCCAGAGGGTTCTGCCTGGAAATCCTCTAGGGATTTCTTCATAAATTCTTCGAGGAAATTCCTGGAGGAATACCATCAGTAATTTTTTGGGGATACCCCCAGGGACTTCTTCACAAACTGCTTCAAGGATTCCCCAGAGATTCCTTCAGGCATTCTTTGAAGGATTTATCCAAGAATTCCTCCAGAAATTCCGTTAGAAATTCCTCCAGGATGTCAGGAACAGAAAAATAATAGAATAGAAATAGAATTCTCCCAGAATTTCTCTAGAAATTCATCCAGTAATTCTTCCGAGAATTTCTCTTAGAGATTCCTCCAGAAATTCCGAAAGAAATACATCTAGTAATTCCTCCAGGTATTCCTCCAGGATTTTATCCAGGAATTTCTCCAGGAATAACCCCAGTAATTCCATCAGGAACTACCCCAGGAATTCCTCCTGGACATCTTTCAGAAATTATGTCAGCAATTCCTCTTTCTCCAGGAATTTCTCCCGAGATTTAAGCAGGAATTGCTTCCTGATTCTTCCAGATATTCCTCCAGGGGATTTCCCTCCTGAAGGGATTCCTCCAGAGATTTCTCCATGAAAAATGTCTTCAGGAAATTTTTTGAAGATTCCTTCAGGAAACCGTCCAGAAGTTTCTCCAAAGTTTCTTCCAGGAAATTCTCTAGAGATTTCTTCAGAAATTCTTCAAGAATATTCTCCAGGAATTCCTGCAGGAATTTTTCAGGGATTCCTCCAGGTATTCCACCAGGGATTCCTCCAGGTATTCCTCCAGAGATTTCTTCACAAATTTCTTCAAGGAAACCCCCTGGGATTCCTTCAGGAATTCCTTCGAGAATTTCTCCAGGAACTCCACTTGTATTTCCACTAGAAATTCCTCCAGGAATCACTCAAGGGGTTCTTTCAAAAATAGAAAAATAACAGAAATAGAAACAAAAATCTCTCAGAATTCTTCTGGAGATTCCTCTAGATATTCATCCAGTAATTCTTTCAAGAATTCCTCTAGAGATTCCTCCAGGAATTTCCACAGGAATACCACTGGGAACTCCTCCATTTATTCCTCCGGGATGTTATCTAGGAATTCCCCCAGGAAATTTCTTCCGGAATACCTCCAGGAAATACCCTAGGAATTTCTTCCGGAATATTCCTGGCATCCTTCAGGAATTATGCCAGCAATTCGTCCAGGAATTTCTCCTGGAAATCCTCTTGGGATTTCTTCAGAGATTCTTCCAAAAAATTCTCCAGGAATACTTTGAGGAAATTTTTCGGGGATTCCTCCAGATATTCCTCCAGAGATTCCTCCAGCAATTACTTCAGGGATTTCTCCACGAATTTTTCGAGGGGTATTTCCAGAGATTCCACCAGGGAATCCTCCAGAAATTCCTCCAAGGGTTCTTTCAGGAAATCCTCCTGGAATTTCTCAAGGGGTTTTTTCAGGAATTTCTCCAGCAATTCCTCCCAGATTTCATCAGGAATTTCTCCCAGAATTCTCCTAGGGATTCCAAGAATTCACCCAAAAAATTGCTCAAGGAAATTCTCCAGGAATTCTTCCAGGAATTACGCCGGGAATTTGCTCAGAAGTTTCTACAGGCATTCCTCCAAGGATTCCTTCACAAATTTCATATATGAATGTTTAAAGACTTTTCTTATGAAATTTTACTAGGGATTCCGTTCCGTCCAGAATTCCTCCAGGAATTTCTCCAGAATTTCCTCCAGAGAATCCTCCAGAAATTTATCTAGGATTTCCTCATGAGATCTCTTCAGAAATTTCACTAGGTATCCCTCCCATAATGTATCCAGGAATTCGTACAGGATTATTTTTTTAAATTTTTACAGAAATTCCTTCTGGAATTCAAAAATTCAAAAAATTCTTAAGGAATTTCTCCAGCAAATAGTATTGGAAGATAAATGGAAGCATACAGGAACCAGGAAATTCTAAGTTTATCCTCAAAAGAGTTCGTAATTTCCAAAAGAGTTCAGCTATAATTTCTGGTGAATGTTTTGTAGACATTGACAAAAAAATCAGAGCAAAATATTGCACGAGTAAATAAAAATCCTTAATCTTCCAGAAATTGGTCATGGCTACCAGCACCACGTTGATTTGTGTAGATCAGGCGAGTTTTTGTTAACGTATTGTACAAAATACAACAGGGTTAAGGGTTAAATAAAGCTTTTAGAATATAATGTTACTATATTCAATTTCATCGTGTTGCGTTTAGTTATAAAAGCTAGTAGGTACATTTTTACTAAGTTTGCGCCTCCCCCCCTGACCGAAAAGCTGGCTACGCCCTTGTCGCGGCGTGCGGATTCTCGGATCTGGAGAATCTGAAGCAGTTACAGGATTACTTGAAATGCGACGTACACGAGGCTGTAAGAAGCAGGCTAATTCTACCAGACTCAGCTGCGGACGTGATTACCGATCTACGGAATCTGTTCGGAAAGCCGCAGAAGCTGTAAAAGACGCTGCTGACGAAGGTTAGGAACGCTCCAGCGCCAAGGGCCGATCGGCTGGATACGTTCATAAATTTCGGTATAACGGTGAAACAACTGTGCGATCGTATCGAGGTGGCGAAACTCAGCGACCATCTCAACAACCCGAAGCTGGATTGGGTCCGGTATAAGTGTGGCAGAGTGGACAGTCCGCTGAGGATGTTCACAAGCTTCACAACTGATATCGTGTCCGACGTTTCCAAAGTGACGGAATTCTCAACACTGTCGATGAACGAGGGAACACGAGCAGGGAAAGAGAATCCAGCAAAAAAGGAGTTTGTGCACGTGTTCAAACTCTGTGGAATCTGCCTGAACAAACACAGTGGAGGTCGGTGCTCGTCGAAGATCCGCTGTATGATGCGGAATTGCTAGGGGGCTCATAACCCCCTGCTACACCGGCTGGTAGAATCAGTGCAACTGCAGAAGGCGAAGTCGGACTGCACGGTGATCTTCCGAATGATGTCGGTAACGCTCTACATCGGCAAACAGGATGATCGTTTCTGGTCGAAGGTTCGTCGGCGACGCTGGTGGATGATGTGATGGTGGAACGGCTGAAGGAGCGTAGAGATTGCCATGTCGGCGAATGGCTCGAAGGAGAATTATCCGATGCTCAATTCGCGAACGGTATCTGAGTTGCAGCTACCCAGAAGTGCCGGCAAAGGCATTTCCATCAGGTGTGCCTACGATCCCTCTCTAGCTGGACAACCTGCATTTATTCGCGCCGCTGGAGTCACGTGTCGGAAAACCAAATGAGTCGATCACCGTGAGGTCGAAGATGGGTTGGACGATTTATGGCTCCGAATAGCGGAGACCTACGGTGCAGACGTACCTGCATCTTCATTCCGTCACACCAGTGAGCAATCAGGAGCTCCATGACCTCTATGCGGGAGCAGTACTTGCTAAAAGAAGCGCCAAATACATCATTTGCCGTACCAGAGCCAGCGAAAGAAAAGTGGTCTCGACAGATTTTCGAGTCGACGATGAAGCGAGTTGGCAATCGTCCGAAGGATGAAAACGCTTGATGTGTCGGCAGATGTCGGCAGATAGAGTCGAAGGGATACGCTCACAAAGCAACTGATGTGGACGTGGCGGAGGTATCTGCTGCTAAATGTCGTAGCGAATCTAAGGAAATCGGGCAAAGTGCGCTTGGTTTGGGACGCTGCTGCGTTGGTGAACGGGATCTCGTTGAATTCCGAGTTGCTCAAAGGCTGCGTTTAGGCCAAAGGATATGTTGATTATGCTGTCACGAGTAATCTGCCATGTCGCTTTCGGCAGTGACATCCAGGAAACGTACCACCAAATTCACATCAGGACGGAGGACCAACAGGCGCAGCGTTTTCTCTTCAAGGCTAACAGTGACGAAGCTCCACAGGTGTACGTAATGGATGTAGCGACTTTCGGCTCAACGAGCACACCCAGCCAGTTCGGCACAGTTTGTGAAAAACTTGGAGGCTGAACACTATTCGGAGCAGTACCCGAAAGCGGCCGTAGCGATAATCAAGCGTCACTACGTCGGCGACTATTACGGTATCGTGGACACTGTGGATGAAGTGATCTAGCAAGCTAGTGAGGTGAAATACGTTCACTCCCGTGGTGGCTTTCACATCAGGAAATGGGTTTCGAATTCGGTTGCGGTCCTGGAGGAACTAAATGCCGCTTATAGTGTTGCCACATATATTGCTATGTTCGCTAAACTCAGTTATTTGGCTGGTAGGGCATGGGAGTCTAAATTACTTACTTTCAGTTCTGCACGCAAAAAAATCCGTTCCGATATACGTGCACTCCCAGTCACGGCAACGGGAACAAACGTGAACTATGCGTAGCAACGATAACAATAATGAGAAATGTACACCGTGAACTAGATTTCACGTTTTCTAGAACGCCCATATTGACAGCTGGAACTAGTTCCAGTTCACGGTGTATATTTGCTTGTTCTCATATTTGTGTTTGTTTGTTCACGTTTATCAGAACGGTTTTCTGAGCATGTGGGTACCCACGGTGGTGCAGAGGGCCGACTTGAACGATTTCCATCCTGAGTGATCGCCAGTCATCGTCTTGACCTGTGCCCAGGTCAAATTTCAGTCGATTTGCTTGATTTCGTTGTTGAGGCCGCGCCGCCATGAGCTTCTGGGTCTGCCTCTGCTGTGACGCCCTGCTGGGTTTCAATCTTACGCTTGCTTTCAGATCTTGTTTCCGCCCCTGCGTAGAGTGTGGCCGACCCACCTCCACTTTCGCTCCCGAATTTCTGTCTCTATCGGCATTTGATGACATCGACGATGGAGCTCCACGTTGGAGATCCAATTGTCAAGCCACCATGCACGAATTATATACCGCAGGCATCTATTGATGAAGACCTGCAGCCGTTGAGTGTTCTTCACTGATATACACCAGGTTGCACTGACGTATAGCAGCACCGATTTCACGTTCGAGTTGAAAATTTGTATTTTGGTGCGTCGACTAATCTGGTTGTTTTTCCATACATTTCTTAAACTCGCAGAAGCATCCCTCGCTTTCTGGAACAGTGCACCTATGTTGATTTTGGTGCCGCCATCGGCCGCCATTTGGCTATCAAGATATTGGAAGCTTTCAACATTCTTCACTAATTGCCCAGCTATCGTAAAGCTGGAAGGGTTGACCGTGTTTACATCCTACAATTTGGTCTTTTTGACGTTGATGGTAAGACCAGCCGCTGAGGAGTGATTGGCAAGATCATCGAACTTACTCTGAATATCAGAGAGCCGTTGAGCTAGGAGAGCAACGTCATCAGCCAGTTCGAAGTTATTTAGGTGCTCCATGGCAATGGGTTGGCACAGCAATCCACGATTTGGTTCACGATCAATCGCACCTATCAAGATCTCGTCGATTACGATGAGGAGCAGTAGCGGTGATAGTATACAATACATCCTTGCCTCACTCCCAACGACCCGGATGGGATCGGACTAAACACCGTTGTGCAGTACTCTGCACGAAAATGCTCTGTACTGTGCTTCAATGAGGCCGATGATTTTCTCAGGGAGACCCTTGCGCCTGAGCAGTAAATCAAAATTCAATCATCACTCAACAATAACGACAATGTCGCAACCTGAATTTGTTGCGACATTCTACCCAATGCGACATAGGTTTGTCCTAACTTGAACAGAATAGTTTTTTTTGTCTGTATTAACGAGTTTTTAACCCTAGGAAGGTTCATCTCGGGACCCACGTTTTACTTCCCTTCCGAAGGAAGAACCCACAGTTTGTGAGTATGTCAGGAGTGGGATTCGATCCCAGGTCCTCGGCGTGATAGTCAAGTGTTCTAACCACCACACCAGGTCCGCTCCACTCAACAGAATAGGGCAAAGATCGTGCACCACGAGTTTAGTGATTTTTAAGGCTTGCATTGTGATTTTCGAGCGGTAACTTCGAGTCGGTAAACACTGCAACGCTACTGAAGGTGTATCATCCAAAAGGTTCGATTTTGGGTTGTTAAATATTGATTATTCACGAGTTGAAAAGTACGCAACAAGTTCAGCTTCCGTTTTGTCTGCAACAAACATTTTCGAAATCATGTAATGACCTGTTGTTAGTTGAGATAAAGAGTAATCGCCGCGTCTTCTATGTTGCTTGTTTTGTGCATCTTTTGTCTGACAATTCTCTTCCCTGCGCCTGAGGGTTTCCCACATGTTTCCGTGATTG